>NW_027481101.1:0-93632 GCF_050403485.1 Sporobolomyces salmoneus
CCCTAACCCTAACCCTAACCCTAACCCTAACCCTAACCCTAACCCTAACCCTAACCCTAACCCTAACCCTAACCCTAACCCTAACCCTAACCCTAACCCTAAACGAAGCGAGCGACAGGAGTTGGTTCGGCAGGTTTCTTGTCGTTACTAGAGGATCTTGCACATCCGTATGGCGGTTTCGAAGTGATTTCGCTTGTGTGATGGCAAGAAAAGAGCAGCGTTTGCCGAATCCTTTCTCACTCTTCCCCTCACGTCGACAATCGAAACCCGATTAATTTCGACTCAATAGCACCTCCAGTAGGGGACTCATACAATACTCGGCTGCAAGAATCGAACAAACTCTCGCCGACTTCTGACACGTCTTTCCCCTCATCGTCTTCTTTCCTTACTCCCCCCCTCTGCACCCACTTCCAGCTATGCGGTTACAATCCCTCGGTATATTCTCCCCGTTGCCGCACTCTACGCCCGAACTAACTTTCGATGAGAGAAAACAGGAGCTCTATTCCTCTTGATCTCTTCTTCGCTCGCTGCGCCTTCGTTTCAAGCTGGGAAACCCGATCTAGATGTCGTCGTAAAGTTCCCAGAGAGTAATCCCTTCGGACGTGAGTTTGTCTCCTTTTCTTCAGTCGGAATCGTTCGAGGGAAACTCGAGAGATGTCGAGGGTTAGTGCGCGGCGAGGAGAGCCGGAAGGGAATGTGAGAATAGCACGTGGTGAAGGAGACAGAGCTTACGATGCCCCCGCACGAAGGAGATTGCAGGGAGGGAGCTCGGAAACGGACTAGACGACACCTTGTTTCTCTAGCGTTTCCGCTTTCTCAACTCGACTCTACCTCACTTCAATTCCTCGCTCTAGTTCAGCACTAACACATTCTCTTACTCTCTTGGATAGGTGTAACGAATGGAGTGTCGACGAATCTCGTCAACATTCAAGTTTCATCTCATTCTTCCGATCCGCTCAAAGTCGTCGCAGCGCACGCTCAATACTACGAAGCGGGTGGCAAAGAGCGTCCTCTACGACAAGTGAGCTCATTGCCTGCTCTGATCATGTTTGAGAGAAGAAAATAAGCTGACGAACGAACGATTCTTTGATTCCCTTCCTTCGCTCCCTCTCTCGCCAATTCAACTTCATTCGACTCGAATCAACGCATTACGATCAGACGACAAACCTTCCCTTATCGATCGACTTACCTCCCCGTGCCAAATCCCCTATAATCCCTTATCGTTTCCATTCGGAGAACAAAATCGGTCAAGTTGGACTTCGAGTTTTCATCGACGTTCTTGATTCCGTTCGTCCTTTTTCCCTATGCGCATCATTCACACTGAGCAACTGACTGATGCACTGATTACATTTGACGAACAGAACCGCAAGAAGTGGAGTTATCTCGGATACGAAGGAACCGTTGAAATTATCGAACCTCCTGCTTCTTGGTTCGATTTCGAGTTGTTCGTCCTCCTCTCCTTCTCCATCACTGACACTCTCACTGACACTCTCGCATGATCCAGAATCTCGCTCTACTTGATCCTCTCTGCATTCTTCTCTTCAATCGGTTACCTCGTCTACAAATCCTATTTCCTCTCTCCCTCCTCATCCCGCTCCTCGCAAAAATCAAGACGACCTCGACCAACTCCCGGGAATGTCGTTGCGAAAGATTCCGAGATTCGGGATTCGGCAGAAGCTGTGAAGCCGGGAGAAAGGGTTCTGGATCAGGATTGGATTCCGGAGAGTCATTTGAGGATTCGAAATGGTGGTAAAGCGAAGGGGAAGAAATGATCGGCTTAGCTTGATCGAGGACTCGAGTCGCTGAACGGAAGGAGTCGAACAATGTGAAACAAGATGCATCTCGATAAAATTATCTATTTCGAGTCTCAAACGAGAGCGAGAGTTGTTGCCATGACTGATGCGAAACGATGAGAATGCAGAATGATGACGTGGTAGCAATTTGTGTTGTAAGACAGAAGTAGAATCGGAGAGTGAGCGCTGAGATCAATGAACGAGAGAGAAAGATCAGATCGTCTTAAGCGAGCTTCCGACGGGAATGATTCCGATGTCTCACGCAATCTACAGCCTGACATGATTGATACCTTTTCCGACCAGCGGGAAAACGTCTAAAAGATCGCATTGATAGCGTTCGACTGCTCGCGTTGTTTGTCGAGAAGAAAGTCAATTACTCCAAGTTCATCAGCTCCTCTCTGCAGGGCTCCGTTTGCGCAAGCGAACGATTATGACTCACAGTGATGGCTGATCCAGCACCGAATCCCATTCCTCCCGCAAAAGCCGTTCCGACCGTTTTCCCAAATTGTCCACCTCCCGGGAATTTCTTCTTCTTCTTCTCTTCTTCCGTTGTCCCGACCACAACATTCGGCGCACTCGACGGAGGCGGAGGAGGGACAAACTGCTGAGAAGGAGGAGGTGGAGGGGGCTGATAGAGTTGTTGAGGCTGAGGTTTTTCGGAAGAAGAAGAGGGATAGTATTGGGATTGTTGGTAGGCGTATTGAGTGGATTGAGGTGGCGGAGGAGAGGCATAGTGATTCGGAGGCGGCGGAGGAGCGAACGAAGCGTTCTATGTGAGGAAAGACTCGAGATTAGCGGAAAAATCACGAAACGAGCTCGAAAGCGAAACAGAGAACTTACGGGTTGCGAATAGCCGACGTTGTAAGGAGCGTTGTTCTGAGACTGAGGAGGTGGCGGAGGAGGCGCACGGGTCGTGGGCTGAATGCGCTCGACGTGCTGCAAAATCGGAAAGAAAAACGAAAACGAGTGAGCTTCGTTTCCTCGTTCAAGAGAACCTCTCGCTGTGAGAGCGGAAATCCTTCGAGCAGAAAGTAATCGAGAGCTCACATTCGAAGGGAAAAGACCGGTTTGACCATCTACTCAGCAAGTTGGAGATCAATTCAGCGAAGCCGTTTCTCGAGATCTCGCAAAATTGAAAGACCAACTCACTCAGTGTTCCTTTCCACCAATCATCGTTTACGAGTTCGACTATATCAATGATATCACCTTGTTGGAAACCCAGATCGTCGGGCTAGACGCGAGATAGGCGAAGAGAGAGTCAGTTCAACATTTCGAGTTGGTCCACAATCTCCCCTTGAAACAGTCAATTCGTCGCTACACCTCCGCATGCAAACGATCTAGATACTCCTCTTCTGTTCCCTCGCGGCTTCTCATGACCGTCAGAGTCCGGTGAGACAGACTGAGAGATCCCTTCGACTCTTTGACTTCCCTCCGAGCTCCTTTGGTCCGCGCGACGCCCATCCTTGACATATAGGCATCACGGACTCGATCTGACTCACCTGCGACTTGTTGTAAGCCCAAAGCGCTCTCGCCTGTCCCATCGTCGACACCGAGTTCATCGCCCCTCCCTCTCCCGCTCCCTGTCCCTGTTGACCGATCCTCATCGATACCATTCCATTCTCAAGCCCTCCAATTCCCCCTACCGATCCCGCTACGGTCGTAGAATGCGGGATGGAGCGAAGTTTCTGTTTGATCAATTCCAGGTCTGGAGTGGAGAGTAACTGCTGAGAGGAGAGGAAATCGAGGTCGGATTCGAGTCGAGTGAGGAGGTGTGAGAGGTACGGATTCGACATTGCTAAGCGGCGAGCGGTGGAGAAGTGAGGAAAAGGAGAATGAACTCTCGCAGCGACGACACTCGAAAGAAGGGTTCGCAGTGGTTTCCATTTCTATGTTACCAGTAAGTAGGGTTACGTTTTAGAAGCAAAAGGGAGGGAAGGGATATCCAAAACGAAAACGGAAGAAAGAGTTTGCGTTGAGAAAACAAAACAAAATTGCGAGCGAGACGAGACGAGACGAGACGAGACGATACGGTACGAGGGTGGTTTTGCGAGTAGAAGAGACTAGGTTGCGATTAGTATCCTCTTGAATTCCTGAGCCATTCCGATAAGAATTTCTTGAGTTGTTTCCCGCTGCGAAGTCGTCGAAAATTTCATCAGTTTTAAACTCTCAGTCGATGAAGCGAACGAGCGACTCACTCTGGAGCCTCCCTCAGAGCGACCATGAACGGTTGAGCTTTTTCAGGAGGACAATTGATACTCGGGAAGAAAGAAGTTTCGAGGAAAGATTCGAATTCTTGAGGTCTTTTTTGGTGAACAGTTTTCAAAAGTAACGCGATTTCTCCGATGACCTACTCTCTCTCACACTCACTCATCAGTCATCGTTCAGCGTAAAGAGAGTAGAGAGAGAGAAGACATACGGTATAGGATTGAGCATCAGCGTAATCGAATTCCCTCTTCAAAGGAATCTCGAAACAGATCCCAATTACATTCTCGTAAATGAACCTCTCGAACCCAGGTACTGGACTCGGGACGACAGGACCCGTTTTCGGGTTCGGAGGAGGAAGAGGGTTCGGATCAACCCAGATCGAGACGAGTTTGACGAGTACTCCGAATCCGTAACGTTGATCGGGAGCGAGAGAATTCGTCGAGATGTAATGAGTGATTGATTGGAGGATCGATTGAAGATGAGGTTGGTTCTCTGCTCGTGCGACTCGAGTCAGCTCAACGTTGAGCAAGAGAGAAAAGAGCGAGAGAGGACATACTTTCGGAATAGAAAACTTGTTGAAGATTCGCACTGCAAATCGTGATGATGAAATTGAAATAAGCTCGTTTGAGAGTTGAATGCTGTACTCGATCATCGGTTCCAGCGATGGGGAGTTGAAGGAATTCGAAAACTCGATTGAAAACGGGTAAAAGGAGGGTATCGAGAATCGTGGTAAAATTCGTCTAATCTCGCACTCAATCCGCGTCAGCCTCAAGAACGAATTCGTGTATGAGTGTGAGCTAACCTTGTATTTGGCGACGAGGAGACCAAGGAAAGAGAGTAATTCGGCCAATTCGGGGAAAGTGATTTGACCGATCAAACAATCGATCAACGTCGGAATGAGGTCGAGTACGGCTTGTCCCGTCGTCGCGACGATACGATTGAACGCGAAACGAGCCTACACGATCGAGCGTCAGCTTTATCCAAGCGAAAAGAACAGATTCGACTCACGGCATCTCGAACGACGACGAAACTCGCCATTATTTTCGCACTCGCCAAGACACCTTCCGTCGCTTTCCTGAACCCTTGTACCCATTGTCCCTGTGCCGTCGGTTGTCTCGCGCTCAAATCGGGGAAACCCTTCGCAACGTTCCCCAACGCCATGATCAAATGATGAGACGTTAAAATCGCTTTGAAATCTTCTGGAGAATTCGCTGTCGGTCGAACTGATCCTTCGAGCTGAGAGAGTAGAGGATCGAGGACGGCGTTGAGGAGGACGACTTGTTCGGGAGGGACTTGGTTCAGGATTGAGATGAGAGTTCCAACGGTTTCGAAGAGGTAAAGCTGAGATTCGAATAATCCGGGAGAAGAGGCAGTTTTCGTTAGGAGGGCTTCGGAGGGAGGTTCAGAGTCGGGTAGGTCGGCGTTGATCACGAGAAGATCCTGTCGAGAGTGAGCAAGAGGTTGAGGTCAGTAAATCGAGCAATTTTCTCGAAAATCATCGACTCGAGTTCACTCACCTGCATTCCCGACAAGATCCCTCGAATGAGATCTCCCGATACTTGACTCTGAATGATCGTTCGAGCTTGATAAATGAATCGACTGAACAGATAACAAACTCTCGCTCGAACTGCCGAATCCGATTGATGAAGACCGCTAAAAGAACGCGAATGAGTGTCAGTAACGATTCTAGCTCGTCCTCGAGAGATTGAGCGACTTACTGTTGATCTAAAAAAGTCGGTAGAAGTTCCGCAATGTATTCCGGGCAAAGTTTGAAGAATTCCGAATACCTCACGATCGTTTCGAAAAACATGAGGTTGACGGCCGGATGATCGTGCGCGGCTACTTTCGATCGACAAGCTCGTAGCATGAGTTCACCGAGAGGTGAGAGGGGGAATTGGTTGAAGTTGACGGAATAATTCGCTTCTCGTTTCGCTCGAGTTAATTCTTCTGTCGGGACGAGAACGAAAGCTCCAGGACCTGATCCAGCGATCGCTTGACCTGAACGAGAGAGAGTCAGTCACATGTAGATGGTTCGCGAAGAGAGAGAGCTCCTCGTACCGAATCCGTAGAGAAGTGCTAAAGCCAATTCGATTCTTTGCCAAGGAACGCTCGTTGGAGAAGCTTCGTACGCATCCAACGTTTCGCTCACGATCGTTCGAATCGCCGTTCCATACAACTCAGGATCGATCCAAGCGATTCCATCTCCGATCGTTCTCAGCGACTTTTTTCAATCGAAAACGAAAACCCATCAATTTTCTCTCCTTCTTTCCTTTCAACTCGAATGAAGGTGCGACTTACTTTTCTCAACTCCTCAAACAGTAGTTGATCCTCGTCCTCTTCTCCAACTATCGACATTTCCCATTCAACCTCTTGACCAAACTCCATTTTCCCTACAGCCGCCTTCAAAAGTTGTTCCAAAAAACCTCGTTTCTCACTCGTCATCGTCGGATCCGTCATGACTTGACCTGCTCCCGCTGCTCGCTTTTGCTTCTTGTAGATCGATAAGAGCTGAGAGGCGAAGGGGTGGAGAGTGAGCGAAGTCGCGGCGTGAGAATCGGAGAGAAAGGAAATGAGGAGAGGGAGTAGAGGTGTGAGGGAAACTGTTGCGAGAGCTTTCGCATCGTCGGGAGTTGACGACTAACGCACGCAAATGTCGTCAGTGCGACGTCGATCAAGAGAGAGAAGGAGAGAGAGAGTCTTTCACCTCGTCGAGCATTTTGCACAATTCCGTTCCAACTCCATTCAACAACTTCGCCAATCTCTCCCTGAAGCCTTCCTCCTCGTCACTCGCCGCATCCGTTCTCCCTCCTTCTCTCCCCACATCCTTCAACGCCGAAAGAACCGTCGCAACGTCCAAAACTTGGAAAAGTTTCAATTTGTCTCCAGCCGGCATTCCTTTCATGACAGTCTCGATCAGGGTATCGGCAGTCGCGATTCGAATTGGTAGACAGGAAGGATGAGGGAGGTTAAGAGTCCGAAGGAGGAGTGAAATCGTCGGAGGGGTAACCATCAAATTGATATCGATCCAAGCTAATCTCAGCTCGAGCTTCGTCAGCAACACTCTTCCTACCCTTAGATAGACTCGTGTTACTCACAAACATAATCACCCGCGACTCTAACCGCCATTTCTCCAACATCTCTCGCCGTCTTTCCCTTCAACCCAATTTTCGAATCTCCCTCTTCTTGCTTCTCGACTCCTTCCACCGCTTCCGCAATAATCTCCCACACAGCTCCCGCAATCGCAACCGCGTCTCGTTGCCGAATCGCATCCCTCAATTCCCCATCCTTCGCTAATCTCGCCGCAGGTTTGTTCAACCTCAATTGTGCATCTCCAATCTCGAGTGAAATCTCATGCAGGAGTCGTAAAAGTAGATCTGTCGTTTGTGGATTCAATGGAGGCGGTGAAGATGTCGATGCTGAGGAGGAGGAAGGGTAGGTTCGGAGAAGGGCGAGGAAAGAAGAAAGGAAATTTGGAGCGATTGAGGGATAAGTATGCACGAAAACTTGAGCTGCGAGGTTCACACTTGCGTTCTTCAAGACTGGAGAGCGTACAGTGTCAGTTATACTGTCTGTGAGAGTTAGAGTGAGGAACGTACAAGCTACACCGTTCTCTGCAGGTCCGGAGATATATTCTCGTTGAAAATAGTCAAACATTGAACTCTGTAACATCGCGAGCGCTTCCGGTGATAGTGAAGGTAGTCTACACATCTCATACGACCGTGATCAGTTTACTCGTGTCCAGGAAGAGCGACTCGTTCGGATCGCTGAACATTCAACAGTTCACACGACCCTCCAACTCTATCTCGTTCCGAGCTCCTCACTTCCGCTGCTAACCTAGCTGGACCATCTGATAGTACAGAGGAATAGTATAGACTCACGCTTCCGCTACAACTTGTAACGCAAACATTCTCTCTTCCTTTCCCAAACTCCCTTGTCCTCCTCCTTGTCCCTGTTCTGTCGTTCTCCCGTCCAAGAAGATGGTCCAACAAGTCTGCCAAGTTTCCCTACTCGCGTTCTTGACCTGTTGCAAGAACCCATACGCTTCATGTCGAGAAGTTTGAGGAATCGAAGGATCCGGGTTCAGGGCGAACGAGATCGCTTGAGTGATTTGACTAGAGAGTTGATCCATCTCTCCTGAGTACGATTTAACGACTCTCGAAGGGAACGGGGCGGTGGAGAAAGGGGTTGAGAAAGTGAGAGTGGAAAGAGAGAGAGAGAGACAAACGAATTGCGTCGCTTGCTTCTCGTCCTCTACCTTTGAATCTGCCGACCGGCGCGAGTATCTCCAAGGTCTACTGTAAGCGAGCGGCAAGCGTTCCCTCGTCGTTTCTCTTTCCCCGTGATCGTTTCTAGCGCTCGTTCAACTTTTTTACACCGATGACCTCGCTGCTTCGTTTCACGCTCTGTTAATTCGCTTAGAATGGACGAGCGGGATAGTATGAGATCTACAGCGCTCGTAGCTTGCGCTCGGTCGGTCGCGAACCTCCTCGACCGTCGTCTCGTTCCCTCTCTGGCTTTCGATTCTTCGCTGATCGAGTGTCCATCGCAGCAACCTGCTTTGGTAGTTCTCGCTAACCCTTCTGAGACGTACTCCGGCTCACCTGGCTAGTGCGGACGAACCGTAGGACCGGGTCGAACGCTCGATCGCTGGCTAAAACTGACAAAGTCGAAAGGTTGTCGAATTCGCTCGCTTCCGTTGCTTCAGGAAACGCTTGTGAGATGATCGTTTACAATGAGTACGACGACGGTACACCGTCTTGATCGTTCGCTCTTGGAGTCTGCTTGAATTGCAGGCTGCCGCTATCTTCTTGCGATCCTGATTTCTCGCAACTGCTCTTTCGTAATGAGCCGGGTCGATCGGGTTTCCGCTACTCTTCAAGCTTCGTAGTCATCTCGCTACGACCACTTTCGGCGATCAGTGAGCTTAAGCGACTCGTGCAGTCTCTTCGAAGCTGTGTCGAATCGCATTTGAAGCGGCAGCAAGGGTCCTCAACCTCACTCTTGTGAGTCTTTGTTCTACATGCCGCTGGGCCCATGTCCCTTTACTGAAACTCCTGTAGTGTGTGCTCATGGGACTCTGCGCGTGCAGTGAAAGACAAATCGATTTGCTCGAGTTTCGTTTTGACAACGCTTCTTCGGCGAGGACGTCTTTCTCTCGCTCACGCCTTCCCTATTAGTCGACGCAAGCCAAAAGCGAACGAATAACAGAAACGACGTCAACAATTCAGCAAAGCCAATCGAAGGATCGCAGCTTTGCCAACTTGCGAAACCTGCAAACAGCTTTTTTCGGGATCTCTCGCGCGAGCTCTCCCCTTTTCTTGACGAAAACAGGCCCGCGGAACTGAACTGCCCATCACTCAAGTTTGTAAGTCGAGAGGAATCGCTCGAGAGGGAGAGATCGTAGTATTGCGAAATGGAAGAAGAGAAACAACAACGATGAGAGAAAAACGGAACACTACTTTGTTCAGTCTGATTCGTATTCGAAACCGTATTCATCCTGTTCCTCCTCTACTACCTCTGCATTTCCTAGCGTATCGCCATTCTCTTCTCCTCCTCCTGTAGTGTCGTCCGCCTCGGCTGTTCCCGTTCGAATAAACCCTCCAGCTTCGGCTTGAAGTTTTTCGGATTCGTTCCCATTCTCCATCGCGATCCCATTTTCTTCGTCAATTCCGTTCGTTTCACTTCCTCCAACTCCTCCTGCACCCATATCCACCCCCTCAACTTGTTCCCACTGATCCTCGGCGTCATTCTCCTGAGTAGCAGCTCTCAAATTTTCCTTCGCTTTCAACGCACTAGCTCTAACAGGTCTGACTCCCCTCTTTCCGCTTCCTCCTCCGTTCGCCGTAGGAGGTCCTTTAGTTGAAGCGGGTAATCGAATCTTGAGCGAACTCGAATCGTTCGCCGTCGAAGCCGAATTGGAAGCGGCGACTGAAGATCGAGTCGATCTAGTTTCTCTCCTCTTCCTCGGCGGAGGCTTAACCGCAGCTTGATCCGAATAAGTCGAGGAGTCGTGTGACCCAGAAGAAGAAGAGGCAGAGGAAGAGGGAGAACGTCGGGATGAAGGTCGTTTACGAGCCGAGGAAGAAGTTGCCGCGAGGGGTCTCGAGTTCTTTCGCGAAGAGGTCGAACGAGATTTAGAGGTTGATTGAGGTATGGGAGCGGGGGATTTCGAGGCGGAGAGGGAAGTGAATCGAGGCTTTATCCATTCGAAAAGTAAGTTCTTCCTCCTTCCGTTCCTCAAAACGGTAAGGTCAAGGACTTACTGTTCCACTCGCACTCGTGTTCGCACTCCCCACCCCCGTCGCAGCTTCTCCAACGATCCCCATCTCTCTATCCTCTCCCGCCCCAAACTCCCCCTTCAGTCTCTCCCTGATCCTCAACCCCAAAACCACTTTCTTCCACCTCTTCAACACTCGATCTTGTTTCTGCGCAAACTCTTTCTCGGCTTGTTGTTCCTCCAAATTCGCTATTGCTTCTCTGAGAGTCGGGGCATGTTCCGAGGCGACGACGATTCCTCGAAGAGTTGGAGTTGCGCGACGTTGACGGAATTCGAATCCGATCTATTTGGGACCCTCCCCTCTTTGCTTGTTAGCGCAGCGACGAGAACAGGAGGAAGGAGAGAAAACGAGAGAGGACGTACGATAGCTTCAGCGTAATCGATTTGTAACATTTTCGCGCATTTCGATGCGAGTTTGGAAGGTAAATGAACGGCACCTTCAGGAAGCATCGAAGGGACGAAAAGATCGATGTTTCCGAACGAGTTTTTCGGAACTTTACCCTACTCGAGAGTGTAGCGAGAGCGAGCGAACGAGAGTAAGCTTCCCTTCAGGTTTCTCGTTGAAATTTCCGAAGAGAGAGAAGAATGAGCTTACATCGACGACCGGATCCGGAACGAAAACCTCCGTCTGATCCTCACTCCACAACGCCTGATCCTCGATTTCCCCTCCATCCATCTTGACCAATTCCTCCCTCCTCTTCGAATTAATCGTCACGGCTCTACCTTTGACGAATTTCCTCGGAATCTCGTTCTCTTTAACGACTCGTCCGGTTCTGTACCAATTCTCTGAGGACTTTACGAGGAGGACGGAGGAACGGGGATAGACTGGGGTCGTGGATTTGAAGAGACCTAGGGAACGAGTACCGGGTAAAAGAGCTTCGTCTCGATGCAAATGTTGTTCGAGAACGTAACTACCCGCGCAAAAGAGAGGTCAGAGAGAGCCGAGCCAGTGAGAGGGAGAAGGAGAGGAAAGTGGAGTTTTACTTGGGATGGTTCTTGAACCCACCGAACGAGGTAGGAAAAGGTTCGTTCTTGGATCGATTCCATAATTCTTCTTCTTCTATCTTGTCTCGATTCTGTTCCTCCTCTCAAAAAAACCCTCGTCTCATCAGTCACCGCTCATTCGCTCACTCGAGAGACGGAAGGGAGAGACAGGGACAGACGTACGAGTTGATAAGGGCGTTTGAAAGGTTCGAGTAAAGATTCAAACCAATCTTTCCCACCTTTTTCTTTCTTACTTTTCGAACTTGTCGGTACCCTTAACTTCATCGTCACATTATTGAAACTCTTCGAATATCTTGGCGTGAGATCATGTGCTGAACCATCTAATTGCCTCTTTCAAATCTCTATCAGCTCCGAATCAACTTCGAAGAGAGAGAGGAGAGATGGAAAACGCACCTTCCTCGAACCCAACGACGTAAACTAATGAATTCCCACCACCTGATTTCAATCCTCCTTTAGGTTCCATCCTCGATTTACACCTCAACAATTTTCGTACCGGATCGAGAGTCACCCATTCTTTCAGATACCTCGAATAGACCTCTGGCCACTGCGCCGGAGGAGTCTGCATCTCTTCTGGATCTATTCACTCCCTTTCAACTCGTCAGCTCGAGAGAGGAGAGAGAGCGCGCGCGAGAGAGGAAGACGTACCAGGTGAAGGGGATCTCATCATTTGTTTCTCTTTTTGCCAATTCGCTAATTTCTTCGTACTCGGTCCGGATCGTCTCAAGTTCACTTTCGGGACTTTATAATTGATCTTTCCTCTTCCGTCTTCCCAATGATCGTCTCCATCCGAGCCCGAGTCGGTAGTGTTGAGTTCGATCGTTTCAACTTCTTTTCCTTTTCCTTTCGCTCCTTTCTTCCCAGTTCCCTTCTTCGTCGTCTCCTTAGCTCCCTTTTTTGTGATCCCAGCAGCTGAATCACTCCTCCATTCGACCCCTTGTAAACTAACGACCAACCTAGTCGGTACATCCAACGCCCTCAACAAGGCCGTAAAAAGTTGTACCGATAAATCTTTACTCCCTTTCATCGTTGAAGCCGCTGCGTAAAGTGAAGAGATTGATGCTAGAGGTTCCCAGGTCGCTGGAGAGTCGACGAAAGGTCGAATAAGCGATGAAGAAGATGAGGAGGAAGTGGATTGTGATTTGAGGAGTTTTTGTCGTTTATTCAAAGAGAGGGTCGGTTCTTCCCAGGGCCATTCAGAGTATTTCGATCCCATCTCGACTTCCTTCGCCTTTCCTTTGAGTTCCTTTTTCCTGAGTCTCTCATACTCTTCCTTCCATTCACTCATCTCTTCTTCTACTTCCCCAATTCCCTTTCTCCTCAATTCTCTCCCAGGAACCACCTTGAACGCCTGAAACCACCACGATAAGAGGTCTTTGAGAGTCGCTTCGAACAGTCGGGAACGGTCTCGTGGGTTGGGGTATCGATCTCGAGTGATCGAGGCGAGAGAGGAATGAATCGAGGAAGGTAATTGACTAAGTAAACGAGCCTACCGAGTGAGGAAACGAGCTCTTCAGTGAGATGGGAGAAAGAGAAGGGAGAGAAGAGAGCGGTACCTGGAGTTCTTTATCGTTCAACCATTTATTCCTCACCAAACTCATTGATAACAGTGTCATCGTATGTACTTTATGTAACTCTTGTCGTAATTTACGTTCTCCTAACGTTAATGCCGTACTCTTCCTAGATCAAGGGAATCCTCATCCGAGTGAGTCAGCTTGGGCGAGAGGGAGAGAGAGAGAGAAGGGAAAACGAACTTTTTCGATTTTGGTAGTTTCGAACCAGGACGATCAAAAACAATCTCGATACCCTTCTCTGTACCACCACCTGGTGCTCCAGCTTGAGACGGATCTTGAGTCTGAGCAGTTGAAGACGTCGTAGTTGGTTGATTCGGATTCGGGATATCTACTTCATCCCAAGCTCCTTCTTCCTCCTCCTCATCCTCATCCTCCTCGTCATTCCCATCTCCTCCCTCGTCGTCTGAAGAGTCCTGACCGTTGTGACGTTGTGAGGTAGAGGCGAAAGGAAGTTGGAACGCCGGAGTCGAATTCAATCCCTGCTGCTGATGGGGTGAAGCGATTTGACGTGGTCCTGCTGATTCACCTTCCGAGGCAGAAGCTGTCGAATACCGGGGCATGTGAGCCTCCTAAGCGTGGCCGAGTGAGAGGAAGAAGGGAGAGAGTTCGGAGATTGATGTCACTTGTTGATCGAAAACCTCTTTCACCCATCGACCAGCTCTTGCTTGATCACTATACTCTTCGTCAGAGCTCTATCGATTACTCACACACGACTGGCGATCGCGCGACCAGACATCACGGAAAATCGAGGGAGGGTTCCTTTCATCTCTCAGTTCTTCCCCTTCTTCGATCTCCTCCCGCTCTCCGAAACCGACTTGTCCTGAACGCGTCCTACTCCTGTAGGCGATGTCGACCCACTCGCATTCACGGCGTTCCTCCTCAGCCTCTTCAATCTCAATCTCGATCCGTCAACCCCTTTCATCCAACCTCCCTACCTCCTCTCATCAACCCCAAGCTCCTTCCTTCACTCAACCCGCAGCACGTACTCGAACTCCTTCCCTCGAACGTGGGAGTTACGGCGGGAACGGACCGAAAATCATTCGACAATCCGCCTCTTCTCTCTCTTCTACAACAGGCGCAACAGGAGGCGCCGAAGAGGAGAAGCGGAGACCGGTTTCTCCTATAGCTATACGACCCCCTTCATCTACTTCTACTTCTACGGTGTTCCCTTCGATAGGGTTAGCATCACCTACGGCGGCTGCTGCTGCGAGGAGAGAGACAGGAGGAGGAGGAGGAGGAGGAGGAGGAGGGAATGGACCGGTTATTACGAGGATTTCTTCAGTCATGGGTGAACCACCTACTCTAGGCGCTCCTGTTCGACAAGCGACTCTACCGACGACAACAACGACACGAGAAGAGGAGGAGGAAGTAGTAACAAGGGGACATGAGAGGTATCAAACTAGTGAATCGATCAAAACTGCTAGTTGGAACGGTGGATTCACTCCAAAAGCTAGTCAAGATCCACTCATTATTCATTCTCATCAGCAACAACGTTCTACTTCGACTCCTACTCCTCTGCCTCTCCCTCAACCCTCTCAAACTGCACCTCGATCCGAATCACGGCAAGAACCTCCCGAAATTCGAGTCTCTCACCCCTTCACTCGACCCTCCCTGCTCCCCTCTTCCGTTCCCCTCCTCGATTCCTCCACGTCGAAACCTCTCCTCCGACACTCACTCCACCAGGGTCGAACCCGTTTCTTTTGTCGAGGTAGACTCCTAACGTCCCGAGACAACCTCCTTCCTTTCATAGCTTCCCTCTTCGTCGCTTTCGGCTTACCCGGACTATGGTTAGGAGTCGTAGGGAGGGGGTTGATTAGACATTATGGAAGAGGGAAGGGAGGGGCTGTTGTGGGAGTTTTTTGTTATTTGACGATGATCAGTTGGAGTAGTATGGTTAGTCACTCGCTTTTTCTTCCTGTTCTCGAAGCTCTCTCTCTCTCTCTCGACGAGACGACGCAACGATGAGGAAGAAGTTAGTCAATACTGATGCCCACGTGTATGTGTACGATGTTGGGTAGTTGAAAGCAGCTCTAACGGATCCCGGAATCCTACCGAGGAATTTAGATCCGGACCCTCAAAGGAAATACGAACCTCCCATCGTCCACGCCGACGTCGACGGACGAGGAGATGAAGAAGGAGAAGGGAAATTTGTTGCGGAAGTTAAATACGTGAGAGTGAAGAATGGAGTGGTTGGATCAAAATGTACGTTTCTCGCTCTCTTCCCTCTTTTCTCTCTTCGAGTGTTCGGTCCGAGAAAGCGACGACCTAAAAAGGAGATCGCTGATGTGTGATGGGTATGTGAACAGGGTGTGAAACCTGCGAGATTTATAGACCTCCTCGAACGAGTCATTGTAGGATTTGTGATAATTGCGTTGAATTAACCGATCATCACGTAAGCAGCCTTTTCTCTCTCTCTCTCTCTCTCTCAGAGCTGTGGACGTTATTGACAACTAGTTCTCACTCATCGTCGATAGTGCGCATTCCTAAACAACGTAAATCAATCTCCTTTCGTCCTCTCTTTCCCTTTTTTTTTCGATCTGAGCTAACTCTTCCGTCTCACTACGGGGTTCTCGACTCGCGCTCGACTCGACAGTGTATAGCACGACGTAACTACCTCCCTTTCCTCACCTTCCTCTCTTCGACCTCTCTCCTGCTCCTCTACTCCCTCGCCTTCACTTCCTACTACATCTCTCTCGCTCCTTCGATCCTCGGTCCAGCGAGATGGGACTCAATCATTAGTTATGTGTTACTTGTGGGACTCGTGGCGGTGGGTGTACCGGTTGGCGGACTAGGGGTGTATCATACGAGATTAGTTTTGAGGAATTCTACTACTATCGAAATGGTTCGTCCTTTCCTTCCCTTCCTTTTCCCATCCCAGCTGATTCGATCGAGTCCCTCTGGAGTAGTTGAGACCCAAATCATCTCGAGGTGGTCTAGATCCAGCAACCGGTGAACCCTTGACGGATTTATGGAAGACTCACAATCGAGGAGGAAATTGTTTCGTAGTCTGGGGTAGACCTGGAATTGGAGTTGGAGGGAGAGGTGGATGGAGGGAGTTGGCGAGGAGGGATGGGAGGATTGGTGCCGACGCTGATGCTGATGGGGAAGATATTATGAGAGGGAAGGAAGGAGTTTAACGAGATTTTTCCGTCCGTAAGGGTGAGTGAATTATTCGTCTCGCTTTCGAGTGAACGGACAGTCGAACTGACTTGAGCACTGATATAGTCGACATCAGTCACAAGGAGCTAAGATACCCGGTTTCAGTCAGGTTTTTGTATCGGTTTTCGTTTTGGGTTTTTCGAGTTCCTCTTTACCCGTCTCTTCAATACTCCCTTTCGGTTTTTTCATACCGCATCTCAGGACTCGAATGATCTATTATCGTAATCCTACTAATTCCGTCTCTCTTGTGTGGCTCTCGAGGTCGTAACACGTTACAGTTCCTGCGAGAGAGCCGAAGTTTTCGAGCTCAGTTTCTCAATTTTCTTCGCTGCTCCCAAATTGTTCGCTCGCCTGCGTATCGTTGTATCTATACTTTCACTTACCATTTCAAGCCTGGCTGGCAACAGTTTCAGAGTCGTTCCTTGCGAATCTGACTCTTTCGGGGCACCACTTGCACGCTCTCTCCCCTTTCCTCCTCTCTCACCTCGATACGACAACCCAACCGCATGCCCTTTAGTCAGACCCTATCTTCCATCTTCCTACCATCTACTTCAATCTACGCATCAATAGATCAAGATCAATCCAACGAACGAACTCATCATCATCATCAGCATTCCTCCTCTCGTCCTTCCCCTTCTTCAACGACTCGGCCTGCGAGTGAGGCTGATGCAGCTCATACTGATACTGAGGAAGTAGTAGACCCGTTCGCGACTGAATCGACTGCCCTCCCTCCTCCTCCGACGAGTTCGATTCCGAATCATCAACTCGAATCAGATGATCCTTACGCGATCCACGAGGAACAGGAGGAAATAGGGCAAGAGGATCCATTCCATAATGATCTAGATCAACCATCTCATCATTCTCACCAGCGCGCAGACGGAGGAGGAGGAGGTGAAGAAACCCCCACTATCGCGACTACGTTAAGCTCTCGGGAGAGGGACAGGGAGAAGGGTGTAGGAATGATTGGGAGTAAGAGTTTAATGGGATTATTAGGTGGGACTACTTATCAGAGCCAGAGTCCGAGTGAGACGAGTCGAGCCGAAGGAGGGGACGAAAGGTTTGGGACTTCGCAGACAGGTCGACAAGAGCGAGAGGAGTTGAACGGGAGCGAGTCAGTGCAGGGACAGACGACGATAAGGAATCCTGGGTACGTGAAGGAAAGAGATTTAGTTTTCGGTCTCTTGTTTGAGCTGACGAGAAAAACTATTTTTCTTGTTCATTTGCAGACTCGCTGATTCTGCTGCACGGTCATCGATCTCTCCTCCAGCAGGACGTCGTAGTCGTTCAGATACAACGGATGACCCTTACTCTCAGCAAGACGACGAAGAAGAGGAGGAAGAAGAAGAAGATGATCTCCCCCCTGATTTCACGACTCGAATCCCGCTCCTTTCCTCTACTTCTCATCTCTCTCCTTCGTCTCTCGATCCCTCTCGTAAACCTCCTCGCTCATCTCATCGTCTCGCACATCCCGCTATACTCTCTCCCTCCTCAGCTGCCTCGTCGAACCCACTTTCCCGTTCTCGTGACTCCTCCTCATCCTCTCTCGGTCATTCCCCTCGACCTCGACCTCGCAAGAGACCCTCCTCAGTGAAGAATCAGATGAATGCTCGAGAAAGGGCTTTGTGGAATTGGATCAACGTGGAAGATTTAGATGGTTTTTTGGAGAGGGTTTATCGATATTATTTAGGTAAAGGGATTTGGACCATCGTACTCGAACGAGTTTTGAATCTCCTGTACGTTCCCCTCCCTCTCTCTGACTTCAGACGAGTGAGGGGTTACTGATGAGATGAGAGAGCGCACACGATAGAACGGTAGGATGGGTGATTGGATTCTCTACTTTTTTGTCAAGTTGCGTCGATTACAAGAAATTATGGAAAGCTGAACGATTATCAAACGCAGTTGTCGAGAAATGCGTTAGTCGGTACGTCACACTCATCCCATCCCTTTTTCTCCTTCCGCTTCCCGAGCGAGCGGATTGAGAACTGATTTTGCGAATTGAGCGGATCGCGTGCAGGTTATCGGGATTCAGTTTCCTCGCGTTCGTTCTGTTCGTCGGGTTTTATGCGTGGAGAGTAGCGGAATTCGGGTTAGAAGTCAGGAAATTGTGGGAGATGCACGAGTTTTATACCGAATTACTCGAAGTACCAGAGGTTCGTCGTCGTTTCTTCGACTTCATTCAGTGAAACTGATGTAGTATATCCGATGTCGAATAGGATGATATTCAATCGATTCCATGGAGTTCGATCGTGAATCGACTCGCTCACCTTCGTTCAACTCACCCGTCCTCTCTTTCCTCCAATTCCACTTCGCGCGATTCTTCCGAAACCCTCGACGCCCACTCCGTCGCGAACCGTATAATGCGTTCCCAAAACTATCTCATCGCCCTCTTGAACGCTCCTTCAACTCTCGATTTCTCCCTCCCTCTCCCTCAAATCGGAATCGTTCGGAAATATTTAGGGAAGGATGGAAGATTCGGACAGGGATGGTTGACGAAAGCGCTGGAATGGAATTTGAAATGGACTGTTTTGGGGTTTGGGTTTGATGAGAAAGGGAGAGTTAGGGAAATGGTTTTGAAAGAGAAGAAGAGAGAGGAATTGATCAAAGCGTAAAATTGACTCTCTTTTCTTGACGAGGAGGTGAATGCGACTGACGAGAGAATGGAACAGGTTGAGGAATCGATTCATCCTAGTTGGTTTATTGAATGCAGTGTTCGCACCGTTTATCGTCGTTTATTTACTCATCTATTCTTTTTTTCGCTATTTCGAGGGACGTCCCGTCTCTCTCTCCTCTCTACTCGCTCCAACTCACCTCGTCGTCTTCACCAGGAGTATCACAAGAACCCTTCTACACTTTCTTCGCGCCAATTCACCCCTCTCGCGATTTACAAATTCCGATCCTTCAACGAACTCGAACACGAATTCCTTCTCCGACTCTCCACGATCCGCCCTTTGGCCAACCTGTACCTCTCCTCCTACCCTCGCGCCAAGACCGCTCTCGTTTCCCGTTTCATCGCGTTCCTAGCCGGTTCATTCGCAGCAGTTTTAATCGTCTTTTCAATCCTCGACCCCGACGCTTTCCTCCATTTCGAAGTGACCCCGGGTCGAACCGTTCTCTTCTGGATCGGAATCCTCGGTGGAATCGTAGCCGTCGCGAGGGGGATGAATCCGAATAGAGAAGAAGGGGGAGGAGGACAAGCTGGAATGAGAGGTAGAGAAGAACCGGGGGAATTGATGAGAGAGATTGTCGAATTGGCGAGATATTGTCCAGAGGAATGGGAAGGGAAATTACATGCTTATTCTGTACGTTCTCACTTCCTTCCAGATCGATTAGAACGAGAACTAAAGGCTTTTGAGTTGGTACAGGTTCATCAATCTTTTGCTCCTCTGTTCCCTCCTAAACCTCTACTCTTTCTACAAGAACTGTCTTCGGTGTTGTTGACACCGTTGATCCTCATCTTTACTTTACCGAATTGTGCTGGGAACGTCGTGGATTTCTTCAGAGAATTCACGATTGAAGTTGAGGGATTAGGAAGAGTTTGTAGTTACGCTGTGAGTTTCCTCTACCCGAACTTTCTTTCGTACTGAGACCCTCGACTGACTCATTTTGATTGGCATGGTAGGTGTTTGATCTGAAGAACGATGGAGCTAGACGAGTCAGTTCTCCTTGCCCTCACATTCAAAACTTGTACGGCAAAGAAATTGTCCTGACGTTTCATCTACACAGCCTTCGAATACTGCAAACCCTACCGCAAACAAGCGAATCGATCCTCGTAGTCGACAAACCTCATCGCTCGCTCCTCATCGTTTCCGTCAAATGGAGAACAAAATGGAGAAAAGTTTATTAAATTTCGCAGTCGTGCGTCCTCCTCGTTCATCTCATTTCTCTCCTATTGACCGCTGACGATGAGGTGATCGCTTCGTACAGTCGAATCCGGATTGGCAACCACGAGACGAAGCACAATCTCTCTTCCTCTCCCAAATGCTTTCGACCGATCATCATCAACCTCCTCTACTTCCTTCGGCAATTCATCTACCTCATCAGCAACACCAACAGCACTCACTACTCAAGTCTCCACCTCCGACGAGGTCCAACTCGAATGCGAGATACCCTCAATCTCGAGAAGAATCATCGAATCTCGCTTTACGGCATCGACGAGCAGCGGAAAAATCTCGATTATATGATCGAGCTTTTCAACGCAGTACTCTACTTCACGCCTCGACAACGACATCTCGAAGAGGAGGAGGGAATGGGAAGCATGGAACGGGGAGAATCGAAGAAGAGTCTCATTTAGACGGGGAAAGTTTCGTTGCGATGACAGAGGAAGAACCGTTTGGCCTCGTAGTCGAAGAAGAAGAAGAGGAAGATCGTCGAGTGCACGAGGAGAGAAGGATGGAGATGGGCGCAGATGGGAGAAGAAGAGAGGGAGGGAAAGAGAGGTTGATGGAGAGTGGATTGGGAGCACTGGTTGGGGAATTGTATAGACGCTAAGCCTAGTCTAGTTAGTTGGGAGGGTCAGGGTTTCCTGTTACTGTTTACTTTTGATTGTTGTTGTATGTAATTGATACGAGAAGTGGTTTTTCGCCATGCTTCTTGCCTGAGGGCAAACGGGATCGAGTCGAAACGAAAGCGCGAGAGATCGAGAGATTGAGGGAGAAAGCACCAGGTTGTATCGCCGTAGCTTCAGCTAGCGCGCAAGTCAAGAGACCTCCTCAGGTCGGATTATTACGAACGAAAGAGAATATTACGGTTTTTTTGAAAAAATGCTTATCGCTACCTCTCTACGTGCTCCTCTCCCCTTCTTCTTCCTCCACTACTCAATTTCCTCTTCGTTTACTTGTCCTTCTTCGCCTCCTTCTTCGCCTCAACCGCCGGAGTCTCCGTCGTCTCATTCGACGAAGAAGCAGCAGGAGTTCCAAACATTCCTGCCGGGGCTTCAAAAGGTCTCTTCAAGTCTCCCGTTGCTGGTTGTCCGAACAGATGAATCTTCAAGATCTGTACCTCAACTCGCTTGTACATTAATATTGCTTGCTTCCGACAAACGAATGAACAGAGAGAGGGACGTACCTTTGAATCGAAGAGGGATTTGAGAGGCATAATTCCTTGAATGAACAAAGGTTGAGTGTATTTCATGTAAAGGTGCATGAATGCCATCTACCACACCATCTCATACGGATCAGCTCGCGAATCTTGGGAGAGAGGAACGAGAGGAGGGAGAAGGGAGAAGGGAGAGAGGAAGGGGGACTAACGAATGCGCAACCGACTAGAACGGAACGAACGGCCGAAGAAGCTTGAGAGAGATCATAATCTCGTACTGTCGTCGTAACGGTAGTGGGTCCATCTCCGCCCTACTCGAAGAAAAGAGTCGATGACGGGATTTAGCGAAAACTCGACGTAGGGAGAACGCGAGGCAGAAGTGAATGAGAACTGACCATAGGTTTTGCCGGCTCAGTGTATTTCAACACTTTCAAATCGTTCTTCTGCTTAATCTGTACTCATTCGAGTCACACGGTAGTCGGGGTCAGCGATCCGATTTTCCTCTCTCATTCGTTCGGAAATGAAACACGAGGGGACGTACCTTGAGAGTAGCATAGTAGTAAACACCGAGAGACAGTAACTGAGCTCCAACGTAGAGGCATCGAACGTAGAGGAGGACTTGGGGGTCTTCGAAATCAATCTTGCGAGCGATCTACGAAATCAACACGGAAGAACGGGTCAGCGGCTTGATCTAGGAGTCAACGAGTTGCTTTGTGATCGTTCTGATCGGTCTCGGAGGTTCTCAGAGACGAGATGAGCGAGAGAGATGTGGTCCACCAAACCTCGCCATCTCTGTCTTTCCCTTTTCTTCTAGCCGTTCCCAGCGTGGCTCTGATGCCTCGATCGACTCCCAACAGCCTTCCCTTCCGTGCAAATAGGAGCGTCTAGAGTTGAAGGCGTGATTCTCGGCTAATCGACCTCGTGTCCCTTTCAATCGGTCGAGAGAAGCGACAAGGACTCACTTGCATAGCTCCAAGGGAGACCATAAGGTTCGTAATTGCTGGGTTAGGCATCTTGGCTGTAGTGTCGTATGTTGGTTGTTGGTGAGGAAGTCGTGGAGAGAGAGGAGATAAAGGGAGCGAAGCGATTTGAAGTTGCAAAAAATCGAGAAATTTCGCGACTGGACGAGAGTTTGTTCTTTCTTCTTCAGTCTTTCGCTGGCTTGACTCCTTGTATGTGGTCTCTCGCTTCAGCAAGATAGAGTGTGAAGAGCTCCTCTCTGCAAGTGTTAAACACTTCAAGCTATTAAGCGGATCATGTATGTTGTTTTCAAGCGAGATTGTATGAACCACTAGACCAGATGGCCGAGCGGTTAAGGCGACAGACTAGAATCTCTTCTACGAGCTCTTTATCTGTTTCTGTTTCAGAGCGCAGGTTCAAATCCTGCTCTGGTCGAACACATCTTTTGCTGCCGATGGGTGGCACCGAAGTTTCGCTTCAAGTGACTCTTTTTGCTGCTCGACACTCTCTACAATCGCTTCTTCCACCGTTCGCATCTACACTAAGCTTGATTCCGTATGGAATGACCCATGCCGTGCTGCTGTGCCTTGAAAGAGGTGCGTAAGGCTGAACACGCTCGATCGAGCTCGAGTTTCTCTCTCTTCCTCCACTCTCTCATCTCTACCCTCCTTGCTCCCATTTTTGATCAGGCACGAGTAAGGACAAAGTAGAACAGAGAACGCTTCATAAGGCAAGGGAAACAATGACGCTGGACAGTCAAAAAGAACGGGAAAAGAGAGATCGAAAGTCCAAATCCTCTACAGCCTCCTGCACCAAGCCGTCCCTAGTATTGTACAGACTTGTTTACTCCCTCTCCCTTCTTCCTCTTTGCCTCGACCAGAATTCTTGCGAGATAAAGGCGTCCTGAGTGTATTTGGGTTCCTGCTCGAAAACTATTTCGATTCCACGTCGCTGACACTCCTCAATGACTCGATTCATCTCGATTGCCAATTGCGGAGGTTCGCTTTCAAATTTGGAGGGGTGAAGCAAGGGATCGAGGTAAAGCGACTTGATCGGAAAAGTTTTCGAATTTTGAAGGGTAGAGAGGAGCTTGGTGATTTGTTAGATAGCGTGTTGGCGCCCATGGTAGATCTTGATACGGATGTGTTGAGCGGATGCGAGGGACTGAATCTTGTCCGGTACCTCGAGCGAGAAATCGTAGACGTCGACCAAGATTCGAGAAGAATGCTCGGGGAAGAGTCGGTCTTTCGCGAGTCTGTAGACCCATTGATCGACGCAGATAGCGTCAATCTGTTTGAGCAGTCGAGAGAGGTCGATTTGCTCAAGGTCAGGCGTCTCCTTGCTATCCATCCATACAAGTCCGAGAGCTCGAAGTGACGGCAGAGTTTTTGGATCCGATAGATGTCCTCCAATGGAGGATAACGATTGGAGATCGAGAGTGAGAGAACTAAGGGAAGTGAACGAGCTGAATTCGGTGAACTTGGTACCAGCCTCAAAAACTTGAAGGTTGATTAGCTCTGGGGAAAAGACGTTGACAAAAGCTTCAGCAAAGTTGCCACCGCTCACAGCCAGGTTCAAGCTTAGACTTACTCGAAGGCTCAGCCAGGGCTTCAACTTCAATGGAGTTCCAGACGAGATAAAGACTTTCGAGACCTTTCCATCTCTTCAAAAGCTGTCCAACGAGGCTGTGCTGCAATTGAGCCCAGCGTCGAGTTGTCGGAGCAATCGAGAGAGGTCGAGATCCATTTGGTCGAAACTTGGCATTGGCGTAGTGTTGCACAGCACGAGTCCGAGAACTCGAAGTGCGGGGAGGAACGCTGGATCCAACAGGTGCTCTGCAGCAGATTGAAGCGCTCGGATATCAATTACGAGAGAGCGAAGGGAGGTGAAAGGGCCAAGAGTGTCGCAAGTGAAAGTAGGCGCAACGAGCTGAAGGTTGATGAGCTCCAGAGAGGGAAGCTTTAGTAGAGCTTCGACCACTCGCAATTGTAGTCCAGATGTATACTCACTGGAAGGATCGACCAGGATTTCGCCAATATTCGACGTTCTTTCCCATGCGGTATACGGATTCAGGGCGAGACTTCCGAGACCTTTCCATCTCTTCAAGAGCTCCTTGATTGAATCTGGAGCAATAGCGTCACCAGTGTACCCGACATGAACTTCTTTGGTACTGAAAGGCTTGTTCTCTAGCGCAGCCAGGCGAATTAGTTGAGTATTCGATTTGATCCAGACGATTTGGAAAAGAAGAGGTTGCGCGATCGCTCGAAATCTTTGCGATACGAGCGCGCAAGGGAGTGAAGAGTTCGTTCTCGTTCATTGTAAGTGGTTGAATGGAAGGTAGAAGGGATGGTCGACTCGATGATGTCGCGAAGGAGTTCGGGAGGAAGGGAAGAGAGAATGTCGGTCATCGCGGGGGAAAGGAAGCGGCGTGTAGTTGTTGTTCGGAGGATGGTTCAGGGTCGAGTCTATTCAACTCGAAGGCAAGTAGAGTTAGCTAGTGCAGAGTAACAGGTTGAGAATGGATTGAGGGAAGATCCGTTCTCAAACTCACTCAGGCTGAGCTCGGTGTATTCAACAGATCTCCAAGTAACCTTCTGACTAAGCGCTGCCTGTTCCTTCGCCGGCCGACGGACGTTCGAGGGCTCGAAAGAGAAGTTATTGATGAAACCGAATGAGCGACGCTAGAGGCCGCGCGGGACGTTGGGAGCTGGCAAAGTAGATGCTAACGAGTTGACTGAAACGTTCAGACGCGAATCGGCGGCTGAAGGAGGTGTGAGGTGAGAGGTAGGAGGAGAGAGAGGAAAGAGTGCATTTCCCCCCTCTTCAGACGTCCCTCGGCTCGCTGGTGTTCCGCTAATCTATCGCTCCGTGAACCTATCACGCTGCTGATCAAGGGGCTAGCGACTCAGCGCAAGAAGTGATACGGAATTGGGAGAGACTTTCCCTTTGTAAGATCTCACTGATCTGTAAGGTTTTGCTTTCGGCACACGTGCATAAGCCCCTATGGCTCAGTGGCAGAGCGTTCGCCTAGTAAGCGAAAGGTCCATAGTTCGATCCTGTGTGGGGGCAGAACAGCAAACGAGTTGTTTCTTTTACTCCCGACTCTTTCGTTAGGTTTTGCCTCGAGCGCATACCAACTTGACAGCACCGTCGAGCGAGCCAGGGCAACCCTTTCCGCGACCTGTGAATGTATTGAGAAGGAGCGAGAGCTGTCTGTGCTTCTCTCCAAAGGAGTCGCTCTCCTTTCCTCGCAACGAACACTCCTCGTTCACGACATCTTTTTCGTTTCGTAAAGACACTCCACAAGCTTGAAATCTCGAGCTCAACGGAATGCCGCTAACAGAGGAGAAAGAGTGCAAAATGATGGATGAGGAAGCGAATCATCGCTTCTAGCTCTTCGAGGTCTCCTTTGATCATCCTCTCAAGCGTGAGGGGTATATGACTCTCCTGATCACTAGCTCATACCGTGTGACGCTGTCGTGACACGGCAAGAGGAAGGGAGAGGAAGAAAGAGAAACACGCACGCATCGCAAGATTGGAAAGGAATGAAAGCAAGAGGGGAAGTTCCCCAGTGACCTGGCTCTTTGCACTTCTCGGTGGCTCTCTGGTGGAAGACAACTACCTCTGACTCGCGAGAAGAGCTCAAGACAGGTGACACCCGCAAAGGGTTGAAATTGGTTCTGTTTCGCTCGAAACGTAAATCTAATATATTGTCCTTTTTTGGCTGAACCGACAACCAAAGTTGGTCGCATGGTGTAGTTGGTCATCACGTGTCCTTAACACTCTTCGAGTTCGGACAAGGTCTCCAGTTCAAACCTGGATGTGATCAGTATCTTTTGTTGCGAGATGCACTGCGTCGACGAAAGTCCGGTGTGTATTTGGCCGAAAAAGGTCCTTTTTTTTGCCTCGCTGATTCTCCCAAGGCGCACGCAGCACATGAGACATTGTCCGGTTATTGCTCTGTTGCAAGCTCGTACGGAATAGAGCGAGATGCGTTTCTCTGTTGGAGCTCGAGCTTGAACGCCTTACTGCAGCCCTTCTCCTCTCGAGGGCTCGTGCGAAATAAGACGCAACTGAGAGACCATCAGCAGACAACGTAATCAGACAAGAGCCGAAGTTCCGAGTCGTGCGATGAAACGAAACAGTAATAGTTTACAAGAAAGCAAAACCGATACAGCTACTTCCGTCTAAGCGTCTGTGACTGATGAAAGTCATCCTCATCGTCGTCTCCTCCCAATCCAAAGATCTCTCTCCCATCCTCTTCCTCCAAGATTTCGTCCCCATCATCCCAAGGATTATCTTGCTGTCTCTTCTGATTCCTCGTTGTCGCCGACGATGACGACGTGGTTCCTCCTCTTCCTTCCTCCATTTCCCTCTCCCTCGCACCTCCCGTCCCTCTTCCACTCGAATTAAGCGGCTCTTGAGCCTCGTCCTCCTCCTCGAGATCTGAATTCTCCTCCTCCTCATCAAGATGATCCATCCTCGTATACAATCTCCTCAGTTCCTTCTCCCTCCTATCCTCCCTAGCTCTTTTCCAACTCCACCAAAGTGCTAATCCCGATCCCAATAAGTTCGCGAAAACGTCTCCGAATTGGAAGGTTTTGTAAGGTAACAACGATTGAACGAATTCCGAGAAGATTCCTCCGACTGCAGCAGGTTCAAATCGAGGTCAGCGTTGATGGCAGAGAGAAAGGAGGAGGAGAAGGGAGTGAACGTACTGATACAGCAAACCCCGAAAGTGATCAACTCATTCCACAATCTCCAACCAACCCAAGCTTTCCTCGCCTCATCATTCACTTTCCAAATCCTATAGAACCCCATTGTCGCGATTCCAAAACACACGGAGTGTAGAACCTTGTCGGAGAAGGGAACTGATGGGGGAGCTAAACGATTCGCGAGAGTTGGATGAAATCCGAGGAGGGAGAGGAGGACGAGAGTGAGGAAAGTTGTCAAGAGGAAGAAAGGACGGATTCGGAGTGGTAGAGAGGGAGTGAGAGGGAGGGAGAACCAGACGAGTTTAGACAAGTCGGAATAACCGCGAATTCGTTGGAATCGAGAGATTAGTTGAGAGGTTGCCGAGCGGGATGTTGCGCCGGGTAGACGAATAGGTGCAGGCATCCCTGCGACTAGTAGAGGTCGGGTGAGAGGAAGGAGAGAGCAAGAGAGATGAAACTGAGAGAGCTCGTCACGAGAGTCTCTCTCTCATTCTCCATTATAGCTATTCGGAAATGCTCTCTAGAACACTGTTATCACGGACACCGATCGTCCTCCGAGCAACTCGATCAATCTCGACAGTTCCCCCTCCTCCTTCTTCGACCTCCTCATCAACAACTCTTCCTTCCTCTCCTGTCGTTGCCTGTGAACCACCTCTAACAACAACAGATCTCCCACCTCCTCCACCTCCGCTCATAACAGAAGCTCCTCCGACTCCGATAGTCAAACAACCCGTTGGAGCATTTCGAGGAGGGTCAGTCTCCTTCTCTCTCTCCTTCCTCTCTCTGTCTCCTGCTGACGATTCGAATGAGTGAGATAGGTTGATTGGGTTCCTATTGGGATTGACGACATTGGGAGGGTATGGATATTATTTGTTATTATCGGATTACGAGAAAGCTTCGAAACAACTCGTCGAATCGGTAAAGAACCTCGAAAGCTCCACCTCCCTTGTACGTCCTCCTATTTCCCCATCTCCTTGCCTCCCTGCCTCCGTCGAGAGAGGTCCAGTTTCAGTTGAAGAATGAGCACTCACGCTTGGAAACCTCGTCTCAGATCTCTTCTCAATTAGACCGTATCTCTCTCCTCGAATCCCGACTAAGATCACTCGAATCGACTCAAGTATCTTCGAAACAATTAGATTCGTTCAGGAATGAGTATAAGAAGTTGTCAGAGAGTCAACATTTAGATTTGATCAATTTGAAAGCTCACGTTTGGTCAATCGGTAAGTCTCTCCCTTCTCTCTCTCTCGTCATGCTACCTTGCCCGATATGAATCGTGGTCGCTGATATCGATGCGTGCGAGAATTCATGTAGAGCAGGATTTAGTTAATCTGGAAAAGAGGAATGAAACGGAAAGGAAGAAAACGAATCAAGTAGTCACTTTGCGGATCTAGAAGGACAACAAACGAGTCACTGTATATTTGCTGGACATGATGGAGCTGTTGAGCTCGTATCTGACTGAAAAAAGGAACACAGAATTCCGTAATCTCTCTTTCCTCGTCTCGAAACCCAGTTCTCTCAGACTCGATCGAGAGGGTAATGCGAGTGTGTTGCATCAAGCTAGAGGTCTCGAGTCTCAGAAGAGAGCAAGCAATTCACAAACTAGTCCTAATCTCCTCTTCAAACTCCGCGGTAACTTGCCTCGTTCCTCCTCTGCGTCAACCGATAGAGTATACCTGTCGTCATCATTACGACCACATTTAGGCTCGCTGCATCTGATCACGAAAGAGCAACAGGAAAGAACGCTCACCAGATCCCCTTCCTCTGAACCTCGAGACTCTGTAGTCGCACCTCTCGTACTCCTCCATGTCGATCTACGGTCTGGTCCCCGACGACCGCTCGGAGCGTAAGGTTTTCGCCATCGGAGAACTGGATCCCATAATCGATTTCTACCCTCTCGCTTCCGTCTACACCGGTGCGCCTGCTTTCACTCCGATCGATCGATCCTAATCCATCCATGAACCTCCGACTAGAGCCTTTCTGTGCGTCCCCGAATGCCTTCGATTTCGCAAGAAGAAGTTCGACGACCCTTCTCCTCGAATCCTCCTCGTTGATCGAAGAAGATTCATTCATTCCCTGTTCCACTCCCCCCGCGCTTGAACCGTTCAGGACTCTTTCGAGTATCCGGATGATCGATGCCTCAATCCCTCTGTACGCTGTTACCTCTTTGCCGTCCTCTGCAGCAATCATTCGTTTCATCCTGGAGACCATTTCTCCCGTCTTCCCACTCTTGACCCAATCGATCAACACCTCGAGAACGAACGAAAGAGCGGCGGTTGTCTCGATCTCAGCAGCGGGCGGCCTCGAGTCGCCAAGTCGATGCTTCGAGTTCTGGTTCTTGATTTTGTCAAGAAATTCTTTCGTGATTGATTGATACGACGAGCGGGACCCTTGTTGAAATAGCGGAGACGATGGGAAGCGAGGTATAAGGTTGTCGAGAGGGATCAAAAGAGATATGGTAGAAGGAGAAGTTGGAGAAGTGGTCGAGGGAGTGAAGGAGATGGAGAATTCGTTCCTTATCCTTGAAATCGTCAATTTGAGATACCCCTCTGACTGAGAGCTCTGACCGGGTATGGGTCTCGAAGAGGAAGGGGAAGGAAGTGAAGGAGGAGGAGGGACTCGATAAGATACGGAGTGAGTTGAGAGATCGGAATAGAGAGTGAGCTTGATCCGAAGGTTTCCATCATTGAACGGAGGAGGAGATAGTTGCGAGCGAGGGTTGGGGAGATTGTGATAGATCGATGACTGTTCGTCCAGTATCCAATTAGGATCAGCTTGGCGCGCTGGAAAACGAAGTCGCTCGCGGACGCTGAGAATGAGGAGCTTACGAGAGGAGTTCGACTACTGATGATCCCTACGACCTTACTGACCAGTCTATACGCTTTCCGACACTCGTACCTGAGCTCATCGTCCTCGCGTTGAAGAGGGGCGGAAAGTGATTCGAAATCAAAACTAGCGAGAGGAAGTCTTCCATTCAGCCTCGACTCCAGAGAAGTGCCGATTGCGTTCTCCTCCTCATCGACAGGAGCGCCGAAGGCCTGAATCTAGTGAGAACTTGAAAACGGGACAATCAGCCCAGAAATGAGAACTCATTGTTGAGAATCCGCTCTCACCTTTTCACCATTGCCATCGAACCTATATACCAGTCCTCTTGCTTCTCCTACTCCTTTCATACTGTCGTTCCTCCTCAGATTCAAAATAACCTGTCCATCTCGTATCGAATTCGTCGGATTCAAAATCGTCAAAACTAAACCATGTTTAAGCCCATAACTCGCCGGTGGGAGGAACCTCGTCGAGAACTTGACGAGATCATTACGGCTCGCCAGCGAAGCAGTAGGCGGAGGTGCCGAGGGAGGAAAACGGCGTTGGAGAGGGAGAGGGGAGAATCGAACGGATTTCGGAACGAGAGAACGTCGATTCGGGGTCGTTTCAGCCGGGCTAGTTGTCGATTTCGGGAAGTCGTGTGTCGAGGGTCGAGAAGGGGAAGGAGAGGGAGTTTGCTGGCGAGGACGAGGTAGAGCTCGAGGAAGAGTCGTCGACGAAGGACCGGTTTCCCTCCCCTCGTCCCGTGTAACGATCTCTATTGCTGTCGGTTCAGAGTCTGGTCTGATCCATACACTCTGTCCTTTCCCTGATCCCTTCAAACCTCTCTCTTCCTCAAGTTGAATCAACTTTTCCTTCCATTTTGTCCTCCTCTCTGCTGAATGTCCAGCTCCAATCCATCGGCTGGACGCGTCTCTATCTATTTCATTCGGTGTCTTATGTGGATATAGAGTGAAAGGACTCGGTTGTAATAGCTGATCGAGGACTTTGAAGCGGTCGAGAGGGGTTCGGAGTCGCTGAGCAGGGGGGTTCATATGATATGGGACATCTTGATCTCTTCGTGACTGTTCCAGCTCGTCGTTAGAAGCGGAAGAGAGATGGAAAGAGGGAGGGAGAGAGTCGTCAACCTCGCTCGAGTTTCAACGCGTTTCGAAACTAGAAGATCGCACTTCTCACCCCTTTCCCTCACTCCACTTCATCCTCAAGGCAATCAATCAACCTCGAAAATTAATCAAAAACGCACGAACCTCCCACAAGCTAACGCGACAAAAGAGAGAGTCACCTTTCTCCGCTTTCCCCCCCTTTGTCCGACTCGCTCCCTTCTCCCTCTCCCTCTTCATTCGTTCCACTGCCCACGCCAACAACCGCTTGAAGGAGGATGTCCCGCCTATTAACCCAAATCGATCCCCACCTCCCTCCTCTCTCAACTTCCTCAACTCCTTCAACTTCCCCTTCTGATCTCTCCTCCTCCTCGACCCAGTCGATGCTCCCATCCCCTTCGAAGGATTCAGCAACTAAACCCGATTCTAGTCGAATGAAAGAATGGATCTTTCCCCGTCAATCCTCTCAGAACTCTCATTCTCACGATATAGTCGAAATCCCTTCCTCGACCTCTTCCTCCTCGACTTCTTCTCATGGTCGTTCAAATTCAATCGCAAAGAAAGGACAAGGACATCATGAATCTCGAATGACGAAAGACTTGAGACATCGTTCGAATTTCTCGTTAATCCATCCTGGAACTCCTGAACTTTCAGTTTCTCCTACTTCTTCCCCTTCTTCCTCTAAACGCGCTCACAATCCAACTCCCTCGGCAATCGGTCCGAATCATCTCGGTAGAGTAGGAGCAACAACAGGAGGAGGAGGAGGAGGGACGTGGTGGGCGAATAAGAGAATAAACGATTTACTTTATTTCTTCGTCTTCGGAGGGTCATTCTTGTTCTTCTTCTCCTCGCTTTTCGGGATCGGATACAAGGAACCCTTATCGATCTCCTCGAACGAGCCGACACGAATGAGGGAATCAGAAGCCGTAAGGAACGCAGCGGTGTTGGAGAATGTGGAAATTGCGAAAGGATTTATGGAGGAAGGGGAAGGGATCCCAGCGGATGTTTATCAAAGTATTGGAGATACATCCCATGATGAGGGACATGAATTCGTTAGGACTAGTCCGGATGATCCGGATCTCGATGACGAGAGAGTACAGTACGTTCTCTCCTGTTTCTCCCTCTCCCTCTCCCTCTCGCGAACGAAGAGGAACTGATGGCGATGGGAGTACATAGTGTCACGTATCATCCACCAGCCGATTCAGCCCTCTTCCCTCATGTTTCCGATCCTTCCGAATTAGATTCTCCTGAATTCCATGAGATCCACGAAGAGAATCGTCCCAGACCTGCGAGATTACCTTCGACACACGATCACGACGGCCACGAGGAGCATGAGCTACTCGAGGAGGAGGAGGACGATGACGACGACGACGAGGAAGACGCGGATGACGACGAGCATGCGACGGAAGGAGGAGGAGGAAGTCACGATCATTATTCTTCTCAGGAAGACAACGACATCGACGTTTTAGTAGACGACTCGATCTCTATCGAATCTCATCCACCTTCCCACCTAACCGACTCCGACAGCACCGACGACGCAGAGGATTCCTTGACGGCACTCGAAGAACTACTCCTCGACGCCTCAGAAGACGAGGAAGCTTCCCTAACTCCCGAAGAAGAAGAAGCTCAACATCTCGCGCTCCAACATCGTCGACCAATCGTCACTGCTACTGACCCTGAAGGCGAAGGGAGGGTGGATGCGTTAGAGAGATTGAGGAAGGAGAGAGAAGAGTTGGGGAGGATGAGGAAAGAATGGGAGGAACGAATGAGGGCGGGCCTTACCGATGAGGACGACGAGGAGCAAGAAGAGGAGATACGGGAGGAGCAGGAAGGGGAGAGGGAATTGAGGGAGAGGAGAATCAGGAAGAGGAGTTTGAGGAGTATTCGATAGAAAGAGAGAGACAGGTTTTTATCGTTTGATTTTGTATCACTCATATCATTTTTTACTATAGCTATACGTTTTACTTGCATGATATCTCACATACGCATCGTTCTCACTTACACTGTTTGGCATCTAGCATTGAAGAAGAAGTTGCGAGAAATAGTTTCTTCACTCTTTCACCTCACTCCATCTCGCCAGCTCGAGCTCCACACTCCCACAGCAGCTTCAAGGCCACTCAGTTACTCCAACAAAGCGACCCGACTGTAGCACAGCAGCTCTCCGACCTTTTTTTCTTGATCAGTAGGAAAACTTTCGATCAACCCTTCTCCTTCTCCTTCAACCCTAGCCAGCGCCACCTACCTCCCAAGATGTCCGGAGCAGCCGCCAGTGGAGCCTACTCCAACGCAGGGAAGCGTAAACCTCTCGACTCTCGAATCCCTTCCCTCATCTCAAAGTTCGTCTCCCTCTCTCTCCCTTCCCTCTCTCCACGTTCTCCTAGCTGACAGAGAAGTACTGTGTGCGTGATAGTTCCTTGTTGACGGGACATAGGAGTTTCTTCTTGATGGTTGGAGATCGAGCGAAGAGTCACGCTCAGATTGTTAATTTACATTTCTTGTTGAGTCAATCCGTCGCGGGATTAGCGAATCCTACTGATGGTACGTACCCACTCACACTCCTCTCCCTTTGCTTTCCTCGACGAATCTTTTGTCGCGAGAAGAGAAGTGATGATCCAAATTAAACTCGTCTCGTTCGTTTTTGATCGAGATTAGCTCAAAAGAAGAATCCCCGACCGAACGTTCTATGGTGTTACAAGAAAGATCTCGGATTCACTTCGAACCGAAAGAAGAGGGAATCTAAAGTGAAGAAGGAAGTTAAGAGAGGGGATCGAGATGTTGGAGAAATGGATCCTTTTGAGTTATTCGTTAGTGTTACCGATGTTCGCTACACGTACGTTCAACTTCTCCCTTCTCTGAAAGTACGGGATACTGATGAAGGTGCGAGAGGAGTGCAGGTACTATAAAGACACGCACAAGATCTTGGGTCAAACGTTCAATATGCTCATTCTTCAAGATTTCGAAGCGATCACTCCGAATTTGTTGGCGAGAACGATCGAAACGGTCGAAGGAGGTGGAATTGTCGTTTGTTTGTTACAAGGGATGAAGAGTTTGAGGGATCTTTACGGAATGACTATGGTTCGTCCTCTTCCTCTCTTTCTCTCTCTGACTTGAACTCGAGGAGACTCATTTCGTTTCGAGTGCGTGTGATAGGACGTTCACTCTCGATACCGATCCTCTGTCGCAGCGGACGTTGCCCCCGTCGCCCGATTCAACGAACGATTCCTCCTTTCTCTCGGTTCAAACCCTTCCTGTCTCGTCGTCGATGACGAATTGAACGTCCTCCCAATCTCCGCTGGGAAAGATATCGTTCCTATCGACCCTGATCTCGGAGTCGGAGTCGCGAAATCATCCGGAAAAGGGAAGAGAAGAGAATTGGAAGGAGAAGCAGAATTGAAAGCGTTGAAGGATTCCCTCAAGGATACTAAAGGGATTGGGGAAGTCGTTGCCGAGGCGAGGACTCTGGATCAGGCAAAATCAATTTTGACGTTCACGGATGCGATCACTTCGAAATCCCTCTCTCAAACCGTTTCCCTCACCGCCGCTCGTGGACGTGGAAAATCAGCCGCCCTTGGTCTATCGATCGCTTTAGCGGTACTTCATTCTTACTCGAATATCTTCGTCACTTCCCCTTCGCCAGAGAACTTGAAGACGCTTTTCGAGTTCATCTTTAAAGGGTTCGACAAGTTGGGGTGGGAGGAACATTTGGATTATGATATCGTACAATCTACGAATCCTGAATGGAAGGGAGCAGTAGTTCGAGTGAACATCTTCCGTCAACATCGTCAAACTATTCAGGTCAGTTTCTACTAATTCCTCTCTCAGCGGGAAATTTGGAACGCTGAATCGGTAGATCACCTGACAGTACATTCAACCACAAGATTATCACGTCTTGGGACAAGCCGAATTAGTCGTAATTGATGAAGCAGCAGCGATTCCTTTACCTCTCGTTCGATCCCTCTTAGGTCCTTACCTCGTTTTCATGGCATCTACGATCAACGGATACGAAGGAACTGGACGATCTCTCTCGTTGAAACTCTTGCAACAATTGCGAGAAATGTCTCGACCTTCCTCTGCGCTCGGAATCAATAACAACGGAGGAGGAGGAGGAGGAGGAGGAGGAGATGACGCTCAAACGAAGACTTCGACTTCAGGAGGAGGAGGATCTTCAACTTTGAACGTAGTTCGTTCGCTCAAAGAGATCAAGTTATCAACTCCGATTCGTTACGCTCCGGGAGATTCGATCGAAAAATGGTTAAACTCTTTACTCTGTCTCGACGCAACCATCATCAACCCCTCAAAGAAGACTCTCCAAGGTTGTCCTCATCCCTCGAACTGCGAATTGTTCTACGTCAACAGGGACACGTTGTTCAGTTATCATCCCGCTTCGGAGGTGTTCTTGCAGAGGATGATGAGCCTTTACGTCGCGAGTCATTACAAGAATTCACCGAACGATTTACAATTGATGAGTGATGCTCCTGGACATCATCTTTTCGTTTTGTTACCCCCTCTCAAGGAAGGTGATAACACTCTTCCCGATCCTCTCGTCGTTCTTCAAGTGAGTTTTCTTTCCCCTCTTCACTTTTTCTCCTCCTCCATTCTAACTCGTCTCGTCGATAGGTCGCTCTTGAAGGTAACATTTCGAAACAATCCGTTCTCGACAACCTCTCCCGTGGTAAAATGGCCGGAGGCGATTTAATCCCTTGGACGATTTCTCAACAATATCAAGACGACGATTTCGCTTCCCTTTCTGGAGCTAGGATCGTTAGGGTTGCCGTTCACCCGGATTACGCAAAGGTAGAATCCAATCTTCTTTGTCACTAGGAAAGAAGGAAACTGACGAAGAGATTGAGGAGTTACGTTCAGATGGGATACGGTAGTCGAGCGATTTCGGCATTGAACGAGTTTTATTCGGGTGAATTACTCAATTTGAATGAAGTAGCTGCTGAGATGGAAGTTGAGACCTTTGAGGATGTTGCAAAGACTGAAAAGGTACATCCATCCCTTTCTTTCCTCTCCTCGCTTCTTGCTGCCGAGACTGACCCGATTTCGTCTTATTGTAGGGTGCCTCCCTCTCAACCGACAAGATCACTATCCGCGACGCTTCGAAAATGCCTCCTCTCCTGCAACGACTCTCCGAACGAACTCCCGAACCGCTCGACTACCTCGGAGTTTCCTACGGTGTCACTCCTCTCCTCTTCAAGTTCTGGAAGAGATCTGGATTCGTCCCTCTCTATATGAGACAAACTACGAATGATTTAACTGGGGAACATTCTTGTGTCATGATTAGAGGGTTGAATAAGAATATGGAGGAGACGGGGAGATGGTTGGGTGATTTCGCGGTTGGTAAGCTCTCTCTCTCACACATATCTTTTCTCTCTGTCTGATGAGTCGAGGTTGAGCTGACCAAATTTGAGTGTGGGTTAGATTTCCGAAAACGGTTCATTTCGTTACTTTCGTTCAAATTCAGAGAATTCGGTTCAATCGCAGCTTTGACCATGTTGGAAGCTGCGAACGCAGGAGATTCTACCGGTAAAGTCAAGAGTAAGGTCCCTTCCCTCGTCTGCTCATCAACCCCTGCCACTGACTGACTCGAATCCGTTTGATTAGCTCTCGTTTCAACCGACGTTCGAGATCTCTTCTCCCCCTTCGATTTGAAACGACTCGATTCCTACGCGAACAACATGCTCGATTACCACGTCGTACTCGATTTGTTACCTACTCTCGCCGGACTTTACTTTTCGAAACGATTCCCTCTCGAAGTGAAATTGTCGGGAGTTCAGAGTTCGATTTTACTCGCTTTGGGATTGCAACGTAAATCTGTTGAAGATATCGAGGTAAGTATCTCAACTCAACTACTCTTTTCGTTAGAAGCGGACGAAGAAAGCTGACGAATTCGATTCGATCGTTAGTCTGAACTTCAACTCCCCGTCGCACAAACCCTCGCACTCTTCGTCAAGACAATCCGTAAACTCACTAAATCCCTCCAAGAGTTGCTCAAAGCCGATGTCGGTCGTTCCCTCCCTACCGAATCCGAAGTATCAGCATCCCGTCTCGTCGGTACCGCTACGAATACGATGTCTACTCCGGCGGGGGCAAGTGGAGTAGCTACGAAAGAAACGAATAGGGAAGCTATCGCGAAGGAATTGGAAGAGGAAGGGAATGAGGTATTGAAACAGTTGAGGGAGGAACAACGTCAAGTTTTAGATTCGCTTGATCTTAAACAGTAAGTTCTGCTTCCTCGCTCTCTCTTTGGAAAGACGATGGAGACTGACCAAGATTCGAGTGAGCGGGTGTAGATACGCAGTAGGAGGATCGAAAGATGAATGGGCAGCAGCCGAAGCTCAAGTAGCGGCGAAAATGAACGGAGGGAAACAAGGTACTTCGTCCGTTGTTAGTGTCAAGAACCCGAATTCGACGAAAGGAAGTAAGAGGAAGATTGGAGGAGCGGAAGAGGGGAAACAGGAGGGAGGGAAGAAAGACAAGAAAGATAAGAAGAGGAGAAAAAACTAGATAGATGACGGAGGTAGCGGGGTTCACATGAAGGGGTGTTGTAAACGTAAACGAGTGATTCTCTTCGCATCATGCATGTTGCTTTCGGTAAAGAGAGAGATCGCGGCTCTTGGTCGGAACTGCTCTATTCAGAGTAAACGTCGAGAAATGCTTTTCTGAGGAGGAAGAGTGAGTCTTACACAGCACAAAAGGATGGGAGAAAAATCGTAAGAATGCTACAAAGAGTAAGTAAGAACAAAGCAACGGGAAAGAACAACAGACAGCAACATCCACAGGAACAAAGAGCGAGAGAGATTGATTCTATTTATTTACTCCTCTTCATCAACCAACTCAACGTAATGTCCAAATTCCTTTGATTCTTTGCCGAAACGGCATAACAACTAACTTCACGATTCACGATCTCTTGTAACCCGAGTGCTTTGATCACTTCGTTGATTGAAGCATGGTCTTCGAGATCACTCTTGTTTGCGAGAACCTGTTCGCGTTCCTCTCGCGTTAGCATACCTCGTCTCGGCTATCGAAGGCTAAGGGAGAGAAAGACGCACGAGTAGAGGGATCCCTTTCAATCCGGGTTTATCGAGTAAGGAGAATAATTCGTTACTAGCGATTGGGAACGTTGAAGGATCGGCGGAATCGACGACCCAGATGATTGAGCTGACTCCGAGACAGTAACGTTCCCACATTGAACGGAAACGGGGTTGACCGCCGATATCTGTTACGAGGAAAGGGATGAGAAACGAGGGAGATTTTCGAAGTTGGAGGAGAACTAACCCCAGAGTTTCAGCGTCTGGAAGAGTTTCACAAGGTGAGTTACGCGGTGATCAAGAACGTTCTGAACTACGTGAAAAGCTTACGACGTTACCCTTCTGCACTTTACGCAAATTGAATCCACTGTTCGAGAGTCAGAGCGACACCGTCAATATGTCTCATTCTTTCGGATTGACACGCTCGGGACTCACACTGTCGGAATCATTTCTTTCGTGAATTCACCCTTCGCTAATACGTTGACCAGACTAGTCTGCGAAGAGAGTGAGAGAGATGAGGTCAGAGAGTTTCTCGGAGGTCGAGTTGAATGATCCCAATCTGACGAGGTAGCAAGGAGTGAGTGTGACTTACTTTACCAGCGTTCTGAAGGCCTATCAGAGCTACGTCCATCGTAGTAGACCAGAAGAGAGATCGCAACCAGTTGAAGAAAGCTGTGAACATCTTCGTAGTACTTCCTACTTGTGTCGAGTGGGTTGCAGATTGACTTTGAGTAGTTTCTAGTAGCTGTCTGGCGGCGCTTGTCGGAGTTGAGTGAAGTGAAGGAGCGAGGGAACCTGTCTCTCTCTCTTCTCTCTCATCTCAGAATCGATGACGACCTCTCAAACTCTCCTCCCCTTGATCCTAAGCACGATCACCAGCACCTTAACCTCTCTCAAATCCGCCTCAGCGCCCTCTAGCTCCTCAGAAGTTCCTTCAACTCCCAGTACCCAAATTCGATCAGATTTCATCACTCTCCTTTCCCTCCTCTCTAAACAATCAACGAATTACACTCTAGCACTCAAGAACCCTCCGGAAGTGAAAGCGGCGTTTCAAACGCTCGAAAAGATCAGGGATGGAGTAGAGAAACTAAAGTTTTTGGAACAACTTTCTCGAGAAGCAGGTGGACAGTTAGGGAAACGAATCAGGTGAGTTCTGATCTCCTTCAACAAACGATGTGTCTTTGGCTGAAGTGGATCGTCGAATCTCACGCAGATGGGCCCTGAGTGAATCGCTCGAATCCCTCTCTTCATTCCTCTCCCTTTCGACCTCCTATCTCCCTCCAAACCCCACTTCGACCACCCCGAAAGATCGACAACTCCTCCTATCCTCGTGCAAAACGTTCTGGAAAGTCGTCGAGAACATCGAAAGGGATTTACCGAAGAGTGAATTGGAAGCGGTTAGGAAAAGTTGGAGGGATGTGACGAGGTTATTGAGGGATTGTGAGAATGAACTTAACCAGATGATGGAAGGAGAAAGGGAACGGAATCAATGGGACGAGGAGGAGGAAGAAGAAGAGGAAGAAGAGGGAGAAGAATTATCGGAATCTCAAAAACAGATCATCTCGACTTGCGCCACTTTACTACGCCTGTATCGAACACTCGTCGAACGAATCATCTCCCTCACAGACTCGACAATAACAACAGAAGCATCCACAGCGAATCCCTCGAATCTTCTGGCGAAATTTGATTCACTCCCTTTCCTTTCGAATCTAACTCGCCTCATTCAACAACTTTCCGAAAAAGCCGACGATTTGGCAGGAGCTCTCGAAGAAGTTGAAGACATTGAGGAGGAAGAATCAATTCGGGAAGCGATCAAGAACGTTGTGAATGAGATCGTCGAGACGGGAGAATCGATAACGGGAGAAATCGAGGAAGCGCTCGAGGCAGGTCAGGAGGGATCACTGGAGAAGGAAAAGAGGGAGAAGATGAGGGATTGGTTCAAACTATCAAGGAAACTGAGCACGCAGACGAGGGAGAAATTGGAGGGATTTTTGTCGGAAACGCCGCGGTAGAATGGATCGTTCGCACGGAGGGAAAGAGTAGAGTGTCGAAGAGGCGGAATAGATATAGAACGATTCTTGAGGCGTTGATCTATCGACTTCGTCGAGAGAGCTGGAGAGTGTTTCAGCGAGAAAAACAGAAAACTTGCGACGAGGCGGAAAAAGACATCTGGGTCGAGAGCTGAATAAACGCGCGCCTTCGCTCTAGACAGACAGAGCGCACTGCTCAGCGAAAGAAACGTGAGCGAAGCAAAAAGGTTCCATTTTACCTTCAAGGGAAAGGCAAAAGGGAAATGATCACATCCAGGTTTGAACTGGAGACCTTGTCCGAACTCGAAGAGTGTTAAGGACACGTGATGACCAACTACACCATGCGACCAACTTCAGATGCGGTTTGAGCAACATTTAGCTAGAATACACTTCCGCAAACAGGTGCGACAAAACTCAAGTTGGAACTCTGCTTGTAGCTCTCTAACGCTTGAATTGAGCTCTATTCGAGGGCCCAGAGATAGCGGATTGACAACTGCAATCTCCGGTCGAGCGGAAGACCCGGTTAGATTGAAACTTTTTCCCTTCGCTTCGGTTTCAATGCTATCGATTCCGCTGTTTACTCTTTGCCCCCTTGCTGTGTCAGTACGGAGTCACATGCTATTGGATAGCAACTATGCGAGTCATTCATCCATCACACTTGAGAGGATCAACAGCAGAGACCGTCTCGATTAATGATTCGCTTCCTGAGCCGCTCTCGGCGTACTTTCTGCTCCATTGTCAGCAGTCTGTCTAGCTCGAGACCTCAAGCTTGAGGATTGTCTTTGACAGTGAAGTCGAAGTAAATGAGGGATGGCGAAAAGAGACTGTCGGGAGGAAAGGAGAGCGACTCCTTTGGAGAGAAGCACAGACAGCCGACTGTCTTTCACCCCTCCTCAACACGAATGCAGGTCGCGAGAACGTCGCCCTCCTTCGTTCACTGGTGCTGTTCCATGTCGGTATGAACTCAAGGCAAAATCTCGGGAAGGAATTGGGAGCAAAAGAAACAACTCGTTTGCTGTTTTGCCCCCACACAGGATCGAACTATGGACCTTTCGCTTACTAGGCGAACGCTCTGCCACTGAGCCATAGGGGCTGATACACGTGCGCCGCAAGCCAAAACCTACGCATCGATAGAAAAGAAGCTGCCATGAAGTGCGTAAGTGTCTCCCAATTCCGTATCACTCTTTGCGCTGAGTCGCTAGCCTCTTGATCAGCAGCGTGATAAGTTCACAGAGCGATAGATTAGCAAACCATCAGCGACCCGCGTCACGACTGGAGAGGGGAGAACTGCACCCTTTCCTCTCTTTCTCTCCTATCCTCCACTCTGAAACCTCATACGGCACGCAACCCGCTCTCGAACCATTCAGTCAAATCGTCTGCATCTACTCTGCCCGCTCTCATCGCCCCATGCGGTCTCTAGCCTCGCTCATTCATTCTCATCAATAACCTCTCTTTCGCACCCTTGAACATCCCTCTGTCGGCGACGGAACAGGCAGTACATCGTCAGAAAGTGATTCAGAGCTATACGGAGTAGACTGGGCTGTACGGAGTGAGTCTGAGCGAGATTCGATCGGATCTTCCCTCGATCCTCTCTCAGCGTGTCCCTCCTCGATAGCTGACATTACTCGCTCTGGATTACTGTAGAACAGACTCGATTCTGAATCATCTTCCGCGTAACTCATTCACACCGCTTTCTTTCCCCCGCGATGACCGACATTCTCTCTTCCCTCCCTCCTGAACTCCTTCGCGACATCATCGAGTCGACCATCCCTTCTACCTTCCATTCAACTACTTACGCTGAACGACAACGAACTCTTCGCTCCTTCTCCCTCGTTTCTCGACAGTTCCGAGCTATCGCGCAACCTCTTCTTTCCGATATCGTTTTTATCGCCTCGAACTCTCAACTCGAGCTCCTCGCCAAGACGAAGAATGGACTTTCGGAACCGAAGGAACTCCATCTCACGGATGGGCGGGATTGTCACTCTATCTTGGAGCAGCTTGAGAGGTGGAAAGGGATTAAAAGCCTCGGTATCACGCGCAGCAGAACCGGCCAACCTCAGATTGATCTTCGCTCCCTAGCCCAACTCGCCGGTATGTCTGTAACTGTGACTGAAGTTTGTGACCGCTTTGCTGAAGCTGTCGTCATCCACTCGTTACAGGGCTTGTCAACCTTCAAGTCTCGGGGTCTGGATTCAACTGTACCGTTTCGAGCCCTTTCACTCGCCTTCACTCTCTCTCTGTCGACTCCGGTGCGCTGGTCGCCATCATGAAAAGCCTACTCTCTCCAGAGGTTCTGCCGTCACTACGAGCTCTCGGCCTGAATACCTTTAGCGAATCTCACGCTCGCGAACTCGTACAAACCGGTCTCTCCCGGCTCCTCCCGCAACTCGATGCTATCTGTGTTCCTCACAGGGCCTACGGAATGCTCAGATCCGGAATCTTCGCTGGCTATTCTTCTCGCATTTTGGTCGATGTCCCCAATATGTACCTCGACAAGGCCGACGCGGCGCAATCCCTCGTAACCGCTCAGTACATCCGTATCTTGTCGCTTCAAAACCATTCCTCGTGGCGGATCCAAAGTATCTCGAACTACATCTCCGCATCACGAAAATCGGAAAATACATCGCTCGTATCATGTTACCTCGATCTTCCGCTTCATCCTTCTCGCCTCGAGACGCCAACCTTAGTTGCAGATATCGAACGGGTGATGGATGAGTGTGAGCAAAGTGGGATAGAGGTTGTTTTTGAAGCGCAACCTGGGAGTGATGCGGATGGTTTTATTTCGAAGGAATTCTGGTCGAGGCAACAAAGGCGAAGAGAAAAGGAGTGACCCGGTCTGTTGAACATGTTAGAGGAAGAAGAAAATTGTCCAGAGGCTGTAGAGGATTCGGACTTTCTATCTTTCTTTCCCATGTTTTCTCACTGTCCAGCGTCATTGTTTCCCTTGCCTTATGAAGCGTTCTCTGTTCTACTTTGTCCTTACTCGTGCCTGATCGAAAATGGGAGTCAGGAGGGTAGAGATGAGAGAGTGGAGGAAGAGAGAGAAACTCGAGCTCGATCGAGCGTGTCCAATCTTACGCACCTCTTTCACGGCATGGGACATTCTATACGAGATCAAGCTTAGTGTACATGTAAAGAGTCGAAGAAGCTATTGTAGAAAGTGTCGAGCAGCAAAAAGAATCACTTGAAGCGAAACTTCGGTGCTACCCATCGGCAGCAAAAGATGTGTTCGACCAGAGCAGGATTTGAACCTGCGCTCTGAAACAGAAACAGATAAAGAGCTCGAAGAAGAGATTCTAGTCTGTCGCCTTAACCGCTCGGCCATCTGGTCTCGTAATGAATAAAGCTTTGTGTTACAATTGCCAACATACACCACAACAAAGCAGGACAGTCAAATTCGAATGAAACTCATGCGAGCTACCAAGGTACAGCGGAAACTATGAGGAGCAGGCGTTTGAGTGGAGGTGAAAGAGCAAAGGAAGACAATGAAGAGGAGCTCAAGCAAAAGGACTAGCGAGCGAGAGCGAGACTACTGCCTCAAGAATTGACAACATAAAGACTGTTGTACATATCGGAGGAGCACAATCAGAGGAGCACGACGCGCAACAACTGGTACAAGAAGAGGCATCAATTGCAGTCAGAAGGAATAGACGAAGAGGATGCAATTCAGCTTGGATCCGTCCGGCTCGCGAGGGTAAAAATGAGCGCGTCGTCAAGCTCCTCATCGATGATCTACGGTTCATGTCGAAGTTACGTGACAGACAACTACCTGATAGGCTCGGCTCGGGTTTGCGGCCAGCGACACTGTTTGAGTGACTTTGTGTTGCGAATGAGGATTCTTTTTCTTTCGCATGCAAGTCATTTGGGTTCTCGTTCAGGATTTCACATTTTGCCGTCACTGTCTTACTCAGATTGTGTCTTCGGCATGCGCCAGCCTCCATTGCTGAAACATCTCAACCAGGCGAATCGAGCAGAGGATTGCAAAATGAAACGATCAGACTTCCTTCTTCTCTTGTAGTGTCGTCCAACCTCGTCGCAGTCTCAACAGTTTGTCCAGTCGAGTTGAGCTCATTGGAATGATAGCTAGTGCTTCTCTGGTTGTGGTATGATGGTACTTGGGAGAAAGTCCAGGACAAATTCCTGCGATCTCGGCGATCCCTCCATCCGACTAGACGCACTCGCCTGCGCCCAGACTGTTAGTCCGCATCGAGTGAACTCACACTATCTCGTCAACAACAGCGGCGTAAGAGTCCGTCGAGTGTCCCAAAGGAGACAAAACTCAGTAAGCATTGAGCATTGCCTCTGCAAAACTTTGTCTATTCCACCCCCGCACAGTCGAGTCTGGGATCCAGCTGACAGTGCAGCAACCTGTTCAAGGGTGCAAGGGAACGTCTGATTGAGATTGCAAGGAGAAGCGAAAGAAAGTCACCCAAATTTCTTACGCTTTATATTTTACTATTTTGCTTTGCGGCTCAACAAGCAAATGAGCCCGTATAGCACAGTGGTAGTGCGCCACACTCGTATCTACTTCAGTACGGAATGTGGAGGTCGGGTGTTCGATCCACCCTGGGGGCACATCTTTTTTCCTCTCCTTCTGCACACGTTTTGCGTTGAGATCCGATGAACGAGTTCCTCTCTTTTTTCTTACGTCTCTGAGAGGACTGCTCGCGAGAGCCTCTCTTTTCGCACTCGGGATTAGACGGTCTGGATTTTGCAAAAACGACTTTGTAGTTCAGATGGCAAAGCACAGCTAATATGAGAAGAGGAGAAATGCAGATGAGTGTTCAGAATGGACAGAGGTCGTAGAAATCCTTCTTCTCGAGAATCATGAGAGCCGAAACTTTATGAGGGAACGTGACACTGCCATGTCGTTTGAAACCGATCGATTCGAGGTACTGTTCACACGCAGAAAGAATTCGGATCAGTCAAAGGTTGAAAGTACAGAGTGAACAGAGGGCGGACTCACGGAAACCATCTTTCCATTCTTCTCGTTCGGTTCACAGAGGACTCGGTCGGTGCGAGGATCCGAGAGGAAGCAGTAATGAGCGAGAGAAGGGAGCCAAGCTCTGACATAGTCGGGTCCTCGGTGAGTCGAAGAACCGACAAGCATGTGAATACCTGAACGCGAACAGAGTCGACTATCAGCATTCTACTCGGTAAACGAGAGTGAGAGCTGTGCTGTACCTCGATCGTAATCTCGAACTTCGATTTCTTTCGGGATCAAAGGTCCCAACCGATCTTCCTGATTGCGCGCAAAGGGACAAGCAAGAGTCAGAATGAAGTAGATGGATAGCTCGAGATCTAGTGGTAACTCACCTTGCCCCAGTAGATTTCCGCGTAAACGGCATCTTGAACATCTTCCTTCCCTTCAAACCCATCCGCCATTTTGGTATAACTTCCGATGACTCCCAGAGTGTGCTTATCTTTCATATTGTTCTCGATAAAAGCCTTGTGCTTATCCATATCCCCAGCTTCCATCCAGAAGGCATCAACTCGAGGATCGTTCATCCAGTTGTGAAGAGTCGGAAGATGTCTCAACGACAAGAGCGAAAGGGAGAAGAACGTCGGCTGAGCTGGAGAGGGAGAGAGGTGAGGGATGTATCGAGAGTAGATCGGTCGAGCGCTCGAAGGTTTCGCGGGTCGAAGAGGGTAAGTGAGGGGAGAAGCTGCGCCAGCGGGAGGAGTTACGGGTAGGTAAGGGAACAGAGATGGAGTCGGTTCTTCGTCGAGATCGGTCGCAAGGTGGAATAGTTGGAACATGGCGGATCGAGAGACGGTGTACTGGGGAGGGGCGACTTGGGTAGCTCCTGTTCCGAAAAGAAAAGCGAAACCTCGTCGTCATCAGGTCAATTGCTCGCACAAAAGTTTTGGCTTGAACTCACCGATACTGGTCAGAGCGTGATGAAGCTCTTCGCTCGGAAGAACGGGCTCGACCTGCATCTCTTTCGCGACATCTTTTCCCCTCGCGAAATATTTGAACAATGCGTTCCAAAGCGCTTGATTCACTGAACTCTGGTCGTAAGGAGGAGCTGTTGGATCGAGGCTGTTGAGTCGAAGTTGGATAGTTCCATCGACGAGCTGTAGAACGAGCAAAGGAAGCGAAATTAGATCCGACGAAAAGTTGCGAGCGACGAAACGGATCTTCTCTTACTTGGGTGTGAAGGACCGAGTGATGGAACGCTACTGCGGTCGTAGCGACTGAAGCATCTTGTTTACGTTTGATCAGAGTACGGATCTCGTCTGTGCAGTCGGAAAGTTGAATGAGCGACGGAAGGAGGGAGACAGGGAAGAAGACGGGACTCACGAGGGACAGAAAGTGCGGGATGAAACGGTACAGTAGACACTGAAAGGGATCAAGTCAGCTCTCGCTTCCATCAGACGGAGGAAGGGTGGGACTGAACTGGCTCTACGAAAGTTGAGGGAGACGGGAGCGAAGTTTCGGGGAAAGAGCGACAGGATGGCAGATCGCGGGAGATGAGTTCGCGCGGGTAGGGGAAGAGAAAGGAAAGAAAGCGGACCAAGGGGAGGAAGGAGAAAGAGGAACGAACCTGCTCGGTACAGCCGTTCGAACTTCGGGGAGAGCGAAAGGGCCTTGGATTCGTTCTCGACTCTTCCTCTACTTCCACCTCCAGCGATGGATCTCGACGCACTCCGTAGAGCTGCACTTTCATCCAAAAAGCGCAAACTTGCAACTGCTCAACCTCGAGCGAACTCGAACCTTTCAAACGATTCGATCACTTCAAACGGCGCACCTTCGACGACAACAACGACAACGACGACCTCTGACAAGGAAGAAGGCGAGATAGATGATGACAATAGTACGAATGGCGCAGCTATAGCATCTTCTCCAGCAACTTGCGAGTCGTCGTCTCGCTCTCCCTTTTCTCCTTGATCTGACGCATCCTTCCCTCGTCTCAGTCACAATGATCAAAGATGAATGCAAAGAGATCATATCGCAGCTATTGTCCTATGGCATACCTTCCGATTACATGCTCTCGATTGGAGTTTCAAGGGAAATCCTCAAAGTCGCGCAAGTTCCCCTTCTCCCATCTCTCTCTTTGATCCGTCGAGTTGACCAGATCTGTCATTAGTTTCCAAGAGTTACACCTCGACTCTTCCTTGATCCCTCCATCACCTAACTTGTCCGCTCAATCCCTACCGTTTCAACCCTCTCAAGCTTCTCCCTTCGATGGGAAGGAGCCCTCGCAAGCAGACTCGGCGGAGATGATGATCGATTACGACGCTCTCGAACAAGAGAAACGGAAGAAGTTACTCGCCAGGAAAGCGGCACTGAAAGCGAGGAATCAACGACAAGCCCAAAACCTCGAATCGGAACTCGAAAGTCTTTTCGCCTCGACTCCCGCTCCAACAGAGCTACAACCGACGGCTGGTGAAGAAGCCGACATCGACGATCCTCCACCTTTAGCGAAACGTCCTCGACATTCTGAATTCCCCGGAGACGACCATTCTCCAGCTCAACAACTTCACGCGCTTCGAGAAGCTATCGATCACACGGAAGAAACGGCGCAAATACCATCTCAAGGTCCCTTCGCCTACAACCCTTCCTTCTCTCGACCTTCAACTTCGCAATCCTCGCAGCGTCGACCTGTCGCGACCGATCTCGAACATTTACCCTCTCACCGCCTTTCGGAGAACGCCTTGTCGCGTCAGCGAGTCGTGGGTGGTTTCGGTGGCAATCATCTAAACGGCGGTCCTGGGATGGAAGATATGCAATCCCTCGTGATCGAAATCTCGGACGACGAAGAAGAAGAAGAGGGGAACAACGAAGAAGGTGCGGAAATCAATGAGGACGGAGATGGGGACGCTCGAATGAAGGAAGACCCGACACAACGAGATTTGTCTCCGAATGACCGATCACGAACCCCGCTCCCTTCGCTTCCGATTCTATCGACGACTTCATCCCAATCAAAAGCGGCTCAAGTTGCTGAAATCTTGCGACAACGCCAACTCGAGGAAAAGGAGCTCGAGATCAAGCGAATCATGGATCGAATCAAAGATATGGAAGCGAGGAAAAGCAGGGCAGCATCGACCATGTCCGAGGACGCTCCTGTCGCAGCGCAAAAGGAACTTGAAGTCGGCGAGATTGATTCGCGTTCGTTTCTTTCTCCTCTCTTCTATCATCCCGTCAGACCATTCAAATTGAGCTAAAGAACGTTTCTACCGAACCGTGAGCAGAGAATGCTGCAAGCCCGAACGATCAAGTTCGCCTCGTCTCCCCCTCGTTGAATCCCTCTCCCAAAAAGTTGAACTCTCGCTTGACAACAGCTCACTCTGCCGATCGCTTCGACACCTCTGATTGAGAACCCTGCCCTTCGAGTCGATCCGGCAAGTCCTGCAACCTCGACTTCCTGACCGACCTCTTCTCGCTCGTTTCCCCTCCGCGTCACTCCCTCCTTTGTCTGACTGTGATCGTTCTCTCAGGTGTACCGGCCCTACGCTTCGACTCTATCTCGATACCCTCTACTCGGCGGTCGTCCTTCGTCTTCGTTGTCGATTTCGTTCGAACCTTCGCCTTCATCGAATTCGGAATCAGCTACGACGACTCTTGCTAACTTTCCTCCCTCGCCCTCGGATGTAGGGTCAGCCGGACTGTCAACGTTTGTAGCTCAGAAACATCAACTCGATCCATCGAGAAAGTGGTGTAAAGCGGAGAGTTTGGGCGGAGTCTGTCGAGATGGAAGTTGTAAATCAGTTCATGAACGAGATTTTGTCGCGAAAGGTACGTTCTTCATTTTCTCGATCGACATTCGTCCCACTCCTTGACCTCGCGTAAGACGAGTCAGTCAAGACGACGTGGAAAGAAAAGGGATGTTGACTTTTGAGGGTTCTTTCGACTGATTCAGAAGAAGAAAAGGCAGAGTACCTACTTCAACAACACGCTTCAAGTTCCTGAACGTCTTCACTGAACGACCAATGTTCCGCTTCGGCTTCGACGCATCAAGACGTGCCGTATACCATCTCAATTTCTCTCAAGTTACCCAGAGCAACGTTCGATTCGATACCCTTCGTCAACTTTTACGCGCAACACCAGTATCTCCTTTCTCCTCTCCACCCTTTCTCCGTCCCCTCCCTCCCCACGACGTCGGATTCAGACCGCAAAGACCGAAACCGCTCGAGTGTTTCAAGCCAATCGACGCACGACACCTGCGCTCGCATGTCCAGATCAGGTCAGAAGGCTCTCGTTGTTGTTGTTTTGTCATAGAGTCGAGATTCGGGATTGTAGGGCAATCAACAGTAAAGAAAGAAAGAAAAGATTATCGAGATTTGCCGAAAGAAAATACATTTTATCTCTTTCCAAGAACAGCACTTCCATCTCGAGAGCTATTTCTGCAAGACAATGCGAAGGAGAGGCGTAGAGCATACAACAGTACAGGGAAAAGAGACAACTCGTTTCTATCTTGGATAAATGCGGAAGAGTATCGCGAGGGGAGAAGTAAGTAACGATTGAAACGTGGATGGAGACGTGTAAGCTAAGGTCGCGGCGAGAACGAGAGAAGCTCCGACGGCTATGCCTGGCGTAATCTATGAACGTGAGAGAAGCTATGTCAGCTCTGGTCGACCGGAGAGAGAAAATGTTAGGACGCACCGTGAAATCGAACAAGAGTACCGATGCGACTAAGGAGAGGAGGATTGAGAGTGATGTCGCGAAGCACTTGAGCAGGTTGTCGGCGTGAAGTATCACGAGGGCTAAGTGATATGCAAAGCAACATTAGCTTCCACGAGAGCTTAAGACGGGCACATCGAAGCGTAAGAGATGCGACTCACCACTCAGGAGACCTCCACTGACTTGTAGGAAGATCACGAACCAAACAATAGGGCTCGAGAAGCCTTGGAAGAATCCAGATGCGAGAATCTCGAAACTTTCGAACGCTCGAGTCGCCGGAGTCTCGCCGAGATAAGTCGCGATGTCTTGCTGTGATTGTGACTGGGAAAAGGAGGATCGAAGGTCGTAGAGGACAAACGGGAGGCCACCGAGGAGGCCAAAAGTCGAAAGTTGGATATTGCGAACCCAAAGAGAGGGGTTTGCGGGAACAATAGAAGACGGATCAGGGAGTGGAGGTTGTTGCGTCGAGGAAGGGAGAGTCGGAGATATGATCGTCGTGGGGGAAGAAGCCCCTGAGGAAGAGGAAGTTGAGGGAATCTTGAGGATCCGTTCAAAGAGACAAGATGCGAAGCCGGATGAGAGACAGGCAAAGACGACTGCCGAGAGTCCCCAGAGTTGATTCGGTCGTACGTCCAGGAGGTCGGGATCGACGACGCCTTCGAGAGGGGTAGAATCGGCCAGGACGGAGCAGAGTTGGACCACTCCCACTCCAAAAGTGAGTGTGAACAGCGCCGTCCATTGGTAGATCGAGAGTGATCGATTAAGGAGGATGACTGAGCACATCGCAGTCGCTGGGATCTGCAGTCATACGAACAGAGTCAAAAGCAGTAGGAAACGACAAGTTCAAGAGAGAAAATTGACCTTGAGCTGATACGCGAGCTGAAACATCGGGACGGAGAGGTTAGCGGCAGCTGAATACTGCGCTCGATTCTGGAGAGCATAGAGACTAGCTACTATCGCGACTGAAGAGCTCCCCCGTCCGAACACGCTCGCTCTGACGACTTTCCACCATTCTTTCTCTTTCAAATCCTCCATTGCTGTTCGGCGTTCTTCCGGTTCCCTCGACGGTCGATACGGGAACAGTAGAGAGATCTCTGGCACTGTAGTTGGTGAAGGTTCGGGAGCTGGGGTAGGAGGAATAACTGCGAGAGAGGGAGTTGAAGTAGGATTGAAAGACTTCGCTCGTTCGACGCTGATTGACAATCCTACGTGCTTCGAAGGGGATAAGGCTGTTGTTGACGTCTTTCTTTGATGTATTTTGGTCCTTGTTTCCTCCTTAAGTAGGCTTGTCGCTTCTCCGTGCGTAAATTCTTGATTTTGCCAGACATCTGCCAGCTCGCGATCGTCTCTTTCTCTATCCCGTTCGCGTTCCCGTTCCCGCTCCAACGTTAATAGTTTTCGCTCCTCGTCTTCTATCTCTCGTACCCTTGTGACCTCTCGAATCCTCCTCCGCTCCTTGACGCTTTCCCTCAGTTCTCCAGTCGACGCGATCAAGCTAAGCGAGACGATAATCTTGCCGAGTTCGGTAAAGAAGATTGCTGTCGAAGGATGGAACTGGGCCTGTCGAGCTTGACTGCAGTAGTGGAGAGCGAGGGAGAGGATCGAGTAGTGAAGCGTGAGAGATGAGCAGAGTACGAGCTGCAACCGATTAACTACCATTCCCCTCGATTTCGATCAACAGGCGCCTCGTATAAACTTGCGTGTCGGGTTATGGCTCGTTGAGGAGTGTCGGATGAAAGAGAGGGGAAAGAGGGGAGAAGCGAGAGAGGAGGATTGCTTCTCGCTCAGACAAAGCACTACTGTCTTATCACGAGCTGAGAAGTGGTTTCAGCTTCAGTCCGATGGCGCTCAGGCGGAGACGAGGGTGAGGAAAGGCAGAAAAGAAAAAGGCCGTGCGAGTCGCTCTCGTTCTCTCGTTCTCTTCTTATCGACAACTAGCTACGTGGATCAAGTTGACGATACCGAATCGTGGATATCACGATTCAGCAGAGTCTACAACAACCTCGCTAGATCCACCATTCTCAGCAGTTTGTTCTCCTTTCTCCTCCTCCGCTGTCGACACTTCTGCCTTCTCCAGCTCCGGCTCCTTCACATCTTTCGACTCACCCACCGGTAACAGAACAGCGAATGTCAAGTAAGAAGTATGTCCTCTCGTGTAAGGTGAAGGTTTGAGGACGTATTCTTTCTCGACTTTTCCTGAAGTCGTTGTTGCTGCCATGGTCGGAGTCGAAGGTCTCGTTGTCGAAGCCGATGCCATCTCCTCGTCTTCCATCTCGCCCGTCTCATTCGTCTCGTCTTCGGTTTTCCGCTTCTTTGCTGATGGAGGACCGCCTTCGACATTTTCGACTCCTTCCGTTCCCGGTTCACCGCTCGTTGCTTCTTCTTCCCTCGCTCGTTTCTCCTTCTCTTCTCGTTTTCGTTTCGCTTCCAAGATCTGCATGTCGCGTCGTTTCCCCTTCTTGGTTTCGACCGCTCTGATTCGATCGATCGCGGAAGAAATGGGTTTCAAGGCGGGAACCACCGGAACGGGATCGTGAGTTCTTGTTAGAGTCTCGTACATGGTGATATCTAGCGATCAAGAGAATGTTAGTATCTGGGAAGGAAGGAAGAGTGAGAGAGAGCGAGTCACATACCGGAGAAACCGAGTTCGCTCAAACTTGTACAAGTTCGAATCACTTGTTCGATGCAAGGGGAGAAGCAGCAAATTCGGGAAGGACGATCTTTCTGTTCAAGTCGAGGAAGCGTTAGTCATGAGTAAGCGTGAAATAAAGGAGGGAGAATGAAACTCGCTCTCATGGCCTTTTTCGCATGTTCGAGAGCATCCCAAGGTGCTGGTAGATCAAGGAATACTGCATCGACTTCGCTCTCTAGTTCGAATCCATCTTTGTAAACGTTCTGATGTTTGATCTTGATAATATGATCGAGTTTGTGCAGAGCAAATTCGTCTCTGAGTGCGCGCGAGATTTGGTTCAGCGATCTCGCTCCGTCGAATCCGAACCGGATGTACTCACCTCGCTTTTCCAAAACGTTCTTCATGATATTCGAAACTGTGAACCTTTCCCGTTCCTCCGACCGTTCTCACGAGAGAGTGACTGAAACTCCCAGATCCTGTTCCAGCTTCGATCACGGACGAACCCGGCAAGATGTTGAGGTATGAGGTGATGAAGGCGATGTCGGGTAGATACAGAATCTGAGTACGGTGCGGTAGTGCGAGAGTCCTGTCTCGAACAACAAAGTTTTAGCTCAAGAAGAGAGTTTTAAGCTCAAAGACCGCTCACCAGAGTTCGGGTGTCGGTTTCAACAAGTATACGAACCCTCTTCCATTCGAGCTAGAGAACTATTCGACCCTCGTCACATCAGCGAGAGGAGACCAGAGAACGAGAGAGACAGCTTACTTTGATCCCCCAAGGTTTGCCTACCATTTCATTCTGCTTGAAATGCCCATACCGAGACTGTACTTCCTTGTCTTTGGTAACGATATCGGAAGTCACTTGCGTGCGGTTCTGCGTCGACGAGGAGAAAACGGTTGAGAGAGATGAAGAGAGATCGGAAAGTAGAGGGACTCTTACCGAATAGATGATGATCCAGTCTCCGAGCTGAATGGTTTCGGGAACCAATGCCTGCATCGAGGTTGTCGATACGCGTCGTCGAACGGAAAACACCGCGTTGAGAAGAGAGAAAAGTTGGGCGACACAATTTCTTCTTCTTTATGATCAAATGCAGCGTTAACCGCAGTCTCTGCTACTCTACCAACTCGCTATTCAGTCGCTCCTTTGACCCTACATCTGAGCGCCGCCAAAAACCGCTCGTCGACCCACTGAATCGGTGTTTCTCCTCAGTCAACTTTCGAGATGCAGCGATCCGCGTTCGCCCTACGTCCTAGGCTGCTGGTACAATTTGGAGTGGTCCTTACGATTCTCGTCACCCTCTGGCTCACGTTCGACAGCTCCTCGAAGCCTCCCTCTCCTCTCTCGATCCCTTCCTCCGTTCCCTCGTCCCCTTCTCTGTCGCGTTCTCCCCCGATTCTACTCAAAGGTCGACCTCGGAATCTCCGGTCCTCTAGAGAAAACACGTCGAGTTCTCCTTGGAGGTTGTCGAAACCGAAAGAAGAGTTGGAACCGTGCGAAAAGATCTTTCTCTTCACTTTCGTTCCTTGGTGGGGTTTCGCTTCAGAATTTATCCTCTATGTGAGTCGTCGCCGTGGTTCACTCCTCTCCAAGTGCCTGACCCCTGCTCTTCGAACAGATTCGAGCGAAATCCATGGCGGACAAACTTGGTTATACATTCCTTCCCGACGACAAAGCCTGGAATTACGGTCGACTCTCGAGCTACTTTGAACCCATGACCTTGTCATGCGTGCCTCCTGCCGACTGGGACGACTACCGAAAAGCTTACCCGATTCATCAAGGTCAATCTTGGAGATTCGACAAAAAAGGGAGACCGAGGAAACGTTTGAGGTACAGTCGAGCGTTCCTCTCGAACTTGGACGACTGGACTCGCGAAACGTACTTTGTTGGAAACTCTACGGTTCAGTCGGAACTCGAGACGCTTCGACGGAACGACGAGCGACATCGCGAAACCCGCGATAGATGGATCCTCGAAGAAGGAGGAACTCTACCCTCAGTTTTCGAGGGAATCTTCCAGGAGCACGCTGATGCGGTCAGAGATACATGGACGATCAACGCAGAACTCCGGGACGACGTGAATGATCTCGAAATCAAGACCGGAATGAGCGAACCTAGGAGATTCGAAGGTATAAAAGTCGGTCGGGGCCCAGTCATCGGGTTCGTCTCTCTAGCCCTCTGAATGGTCTCTGATTGAAAGAGTGACTGAAAAGTTCTACAGGCTGCACATCCGCCTCGGTGACAAGGCGACAGAGTACGTGCACGATGCGGAGGAGATGGGCATCAGTAACAAGTTTGGAAATCTCACGGTCTACGTCGAAGCCGCACACGATGGTACGTCACTCCTGAAACCCTGTCGATGTTTCGGACCAAGAACTGACACCTCAAATGACCCTCAAAACAGCGTATCGTCGATTGGTCTCGACAGATTACCCTTCTTTGAGTGACTCCTCTTCTCGACGGTTTTCGCCTCTCGCTCAACCGACACTTCTCGTCATGACTGCCGAACCTGGAGTAGCCGCCCGACTCGCAGAAATCCCTTTGGCCGAACCTTTTAGAATCGTTCAAACGCCGATGCCTCTGCTCGACTCGACTGCGACAGACACGAAGGACGGATCGAAACGCCTGAAAGACCTTGAAGTTGAGCGTAATCAAGCCGGAGGGAAGGATGCTCGCCCGAAAGCGTACGCCGGAAAGGGTTTGAGCGAATATGAACCGATTCCCCTCAACAACTCGACTGACCTGCGAGATGGTTACACCCAATCTACGTTCAATTCGAAATCGTTGGAGGAGCGAGTCGAGCACACGAGGGCCTTCGTGAGGGATCTGGCGTTGCTCACGTCGGAATCTGTCGATGCTCTTGTCGTCAGCGGAGCTAGCAACATTGGGAGATTGGCTATGCTGTGAGTCTTCCTCTCCCTCTTTCTGTCTCGAGTATCTATCTGCATCAACACTGACGCCTTCATGCTTGGATTCAGAATCGGCGGTTCAGATGCGGTTGTCGGTCCCCGAGATTCTTTGGGTCGAGCCCTCGGCGGTAAGATGTGAGTATCGCAGTAGCTCGTTCAATCTTGCCGAGTCTTCACTGCTGACTCTGTCTCGTGTAGTCGCTCGATCGATGCTCATTGGTACCCAACCTCGTACCCTTCTTCCGTCTATACTCGCTACACCGACGTCGAAGATCTAGAAAACGCGGCGTTCCTACCGGAGGAGCAACTACGTCGTGGTAAGAAGAAGCAGAAGGATAACTGATTGGGTCTCGTCAATGAACGAAAAGGGAGTCTTATAGAAGCTCACTCAGTACTTGTGTATCTCTCTCGGAATGTTGTCCTGTACTCTTATGCGCCAAATCGCTTGACTCTACACTCTCGTCCTCACTGCTCACTAGAGAAAGGTGACTGGAAAAGAACTTGGCCGAGGGCACTCCTTGTAGTTCAGTGATTACAGAGAAGAGAGAATATAGAACAGTGTCTATCAACAAAGAGGAGGAATTCCGACTAGCTCGAGACGTCGTAAGCAAGTCGCGCTCCAATGAGCGCATAAGGGTAAGCCGATTGGTAGAAATTGACGAAAGAATTGCGCGCGATCCTCCTCGGTGAAGCCCAGGATCCTCCGAGTACGATTCGGTGCTTCTCGTCGTGGAAGTCACTCGAGTATCCCGGATAGAGCGCTGAACCCGCGAACCCTTCCCAGGGAGAGAGCGTCGAACTAGTCCATTCCCAAAGCCCTCCGTTCGAAGCTGGAGTTGGCGAGCCGTCTCGAGCGGGAGTAGATAGCGTAGGAAGAGTCGCGTGCAGTTTAGAGAGACCGAGATTCGAAAGGGGGTGATCAGAAGGGTTTTTCGAGAGGTAGAGACTGAGTTCAGCTTGAGTAGGAAGACGACCTCCTTTCGCCTGATGTCATTCTGTCATGGATCAGCACGTGGAAGGCGTAACATAGTAGGACGTAACTCACTTTCGCAAACTGTTCGAATTGATCTGCACTCGCTGCGACTGGCCACTCCTTAGCGTATTTCATCTCGACTTCTCCCCATAAAGTTTTCACTGCTTCCTTTCCTTTTTCTCCGGTCGTCCAGCTTGCGGGAACAAGTTTTGCTCGTAATATCTCGTCGACGACAGACGAGTGCAACCATTCCGAGTATTGACCATTCGTGACTGGAAGTGCGTCGATTTCGAACGCTTTGACCTCAAGTTTTCGCTTCGGGTTTTCACAATCCCAACCGAATTCGTAGTTAATGTCGTAAGGAGTCGCTTCGTCATTCGTTTCGAGGTCATCGTGGCCGATTTCGATGTGTTGATTCTCGAACGAAATTCTCGATTTTCGGGCGTCTTTTCCAAACTTCGATCGTTCGTGCTCAATCTGCCGATGGTCAAAGCGAGCGAGAGAAGGGAAGTCGGGAATCGAGGTACCGCTCGGTAGGTTGAGTTTCTGTTGCATGCAGGCACGGTGGTGAGCTGTGTGCGACGAGGCAGAAGAGTCGAATCAAACTCACGGTACAAGCTTGGAGGCAGATGTAAACAGAGGTCTCAAAGTGCATCCTATCGATAAGGCAAGTCAGTCGTGGGTAGGTATACCTGTAGACAATCGAGAAGGAATCTCACATTTCGTGCTCGTAGACCATCATCAAAACTCGTGCCATCTTACGTTCCCACTTTCCGTCGTACTCCTCGTAAACTCTCCTGACTCGATCTCGTACTCGCTCTTCGTAAGCGACGATCTCTTCGAACTGGGGCCAATCTTTCTCAGTTTGGGGAACCTCGCTGTGCCAGTGATTGATTTTCGTTTGATCTTCGACGTCTGGATCGATACCTCGTTCGAAGATGTCGGCAAAGTGAGCGGGGGACGTGAGAGGGTCGTTGAAGTAGCGAGAGAGGTGAATATCTCGGAATGCCGGAGCGTGACCGATGTAGAAGAGAGGGACGTGTCGAAGCGGGATAGGTTTCGTAAAGCGAAGAGAAGGCGGAATGATGTCGTGCTGAGAGCATCGTCGCCTGAGTTAGCATAAGCCTTGCAGACGTGTGCAGCTCGAGAAACTCACCATCAACCAGTCCCAAGCTCGAAACATCGTTTCCCAATCTTCAAGGCTCGGAACTCCATAGGGCGAAGCTTTCTCGTCCTGGGGGACCCCGAGACTCTTTGACGCGGTCGTTGAAGGGAAAAAGACGGAAGGTCGCTCGACGAGGTAGAGAGAGTGACGATTTGACGAGTCGCTCCACTGTTGAATCATTCGGAATCCAGAGAGATGGAACAGGGCAAGAGCTTCGGCTGGAGTATACTTGTAACTGACTTCGATTTGGAGAAGTCTGGTCCAGGAGAGTCGTTCTAATCAGTACGACGGATGGATTGATTCTCTGAATAGAAGAAAAGAACTCACTCGCCCTCTTCGAGGTGAACCTCTTCATTTTCTCCACTGTCGATGCCAGAGATTGAAGGGATTGGAACCGTGAGAGCAGCTTTAGCACGAATGTAGGCCTGTCGAAGCGCTTATCAGCGAGGGATTCTTGAATGCCGGGCAGAAAGGAACGCTCACCTCGTGACGTCCCAGCGTCGCGTTCCATCGATTGACGTACTCAAAGTTCGAAGAGCACAATCCTTTGCCAGACTCGAGTTCAGGATGAAGTGTTTTGCCAGCTACATCGACTCCTTCGAGAATGAAATCTCTCGTAACTCCCTGATCAGACAACGCAAGAATCGTCAGAGTTCGAAGTCTTTCCGTCCCGAGAGAGAGTCGAGGAATATACCTCTGGATCATTGTAAGCGACTTCGATCGCGGGTCCGTCGTCGCATCCATCGACGCCGATGAGGATCGTATCTCCCTCTGCCAAATCGATCGCCTTGAGGAAATCTACCGCTTCTTCCCGTGTAAAGTTTCCGATTGAGCTACCGAGCCAGAGGATCGAAGTTTTCCGAGCGCCTGACGAGTCTTCCGCAGAATCGGCGACAGGCTCGAGTCGAGGAGAGACGGATGCTTCGCTGTCCTCGTCGATCGTTTCAGGGAAACGTTCGGGTGATGGTGAAGGCGAGATTTCGGGCGAAGAGAGGGTCTCAGAAGGTCGACGGGCGAGACGAGCGTTTTGTTCTTTCAGAAAGGCTAAACCTTCGTCGTACGTTGCGTGAAGGCCTGAGACCGAGACGCGACGAGTCTGGATGTGATCTTGTAGAGAAGTCGTGACAGAATCGCCTTCGATTGAGGCGAGAGACGAGAGGGTAGAGTAGAGGGAGGCGGCTTCGAGATCGAGAGCTTTGTACTCGAGCGCTTCGAGAATACCTTTCTTCGACGACTTGTTGCGAGGCTTCAAGAGTTTCGCCATCGAGCGAAGAAGGTGACGAGTCTTGTCGAGAGAACCACTTCCGAGCTCGACTGCGAGTCCGCTCTTTGCGATTTGGACCGAAGTCGAGGAGCTTTCACCGTTCACGCCGTAGTTGTGAAGTCCGACTGATGCATCTCCCCTAGAAAACGAATGAGACCGATATGAGCTGATGTGCCCCTGAAGATGGGAGATCAAGCTCACCATTTTTCATTGATCTTCGTCAATCCAGTTTTTCCGTTTGAATCTCGTGCAGCTTCACCGTCTTGCCCGTTCTCCTCCTTCATTTCTTGCTCTACGAGTAGCGAGGTTGGTAGTCCGAACATCCTACAAGCCTGTAGTCGTTGACACAACAGTCAGCACGTCGATCTGACTGACGGAAACGAAACGAAAACTCGCGATTTCGTCTCCATACGTCTCCAAAATCTCCTTTTCCGCCTCGAACGGGTAATAAGCTTTCGTCTGAGTGATCTGTTCGTAGATCTGTAATCCCTTTTCTGAATAGAGGACCATAGTCGGGACCCTCCTCTTGAATTGGAACGACTGGTCCGCCTCTGTTTCCCCTGGAATAGTCGGTTCAGGAGTTCCTTTCAACCCTGCGATGATCTGTTCTCGCAGAGGGTCGACTGGCGGCGAATCGCTCAATTCTGACGACGTCGGTGAAGGTGGAGGATGTCCCGTTGAACCGTTCGCAGTCGAAGTGCCTCCATTCCTCAGTGACAGAACGAGAGGTGGAGCTTGATCTGCTTTCGCCGTGGTCATTTGGTGCTGAGAGTCTTGTCGGGTGAGTGTAGTGTGTAGGGTAAAGGAACGAGGATACCGAAGCGGGGATGAGATCGTCGTGGGGAAGAACGAAACGTCAGAGTTCGATGAAATCGAGCCTTGAGGAAAGCACGTTCAGTGTCTCTCCTGAAAACCCGAACGATGAAGGAAGAACAAAAGGGAGAAAATCCGTAGGGAGAAAGAAGCCCAGACGTACGAAGCAGCAGAAAGTAAAAAGAGAAGAGGGGGAGAAAAAAGAGGTGCCCCCAGGGTGGATCGAACACCCGACCTCCACATTCCGTACTGAAGTAGATACGAGTGTGGCGCACTACCACTGTGCTATACGGGCTTTTGCTTGTGATCAGCGACACAGAATAACTTATATAAACCATCGCAAGAGATGAACCTCGATGCAGCCGTGATCATCCCTTCGCTCGTTCAGCTCCTCGTCGGAAGGGGAAGTCTGTTGGCTATCCAAGTGCGATGACGAGGCGAGAGGAAGGGCGATCAGAAAAGCGAAAGTTGGGGTGATAACGAGACAAGGAGATGATTCGAGAGATTTTTCCATTCTTCGTGACTTTGCGACTGCCGGACAATAGTAGCGAAAGAAGCGAAAGATCCAGTACCGTGAGGAAGACGCGTTTGCGCCGAATTTGCGAGCGAGCGAGAGTGGAACGCGAACTTTCACTTTCGAATTTTGCATCGCGAAATTTTGGAAAGTTTTCGACGCGTCTCGTCTCTCTCTTCTTCCCTCTCTCTCTTCACTTCCTCTTCTTCTTCTCCACTCCTCTTCTTTCCTTCCAACTCCACCCTCTCTCACTCTCGAGGATGGCTTACGTCTACAAAGTAAGTCCTACTCTTCCTTTGCAAAAGTCGCGTTCAAAGTGCTTACCAATCCTCTCACACACAGCGCGGTACGCCTGCACTCTGTACCACGTGATACTCACGCGTCCCTGTCGATACTAACCTTGCTACTGCCCACAGACGGTCGTCGTGAATTGGTCGCTTTCGACAAAATGTGAGTTCTTCTCTTCCAACCCATTGGCCTCACGACGTCTAATGTACGTGATGCTCTTGACAGTACTGCTCGAATCAACAAGCTCTGCTATGGACTCGACATGAACCACCTCGAACCCATCGAAGTGAGTTTCGAGACGCGTCTCATCTCCCTCTTCTCCTCTCCCTTCCCGAACGCTAACGGTTCAATTGCGATAGATCACGAAGCGTGTCATCAATGGAGTCTACCAAGGTGTCACGACCGTCGAACTCGACAACTTGGCCGCTGAAACTGCTGCTTACATGACCACTCGGCATCCTGTTAGCTGCCTCTCCCTCTCTTCCTTCACAAACAATCCAGCTCTGACGCTAATCTCCCATTCGATCTAGGACTACGCGATTCTCGCTGCCCGTATCGCGATTTCGAACTTGCACAAAGAAACGAAAAAGACTTTCTCGCATGTCATCGCCGACCTCTACAACTACAGTGAGTTCAGCTCTCACTCTCTTACTCGTAACCATGACAACTCATAGACGCTCTCGTGCTTCCACTAGTCAACCCCAAGAACGGTCGACCCTCTTCCATGATTTCGCAAGAAACTTACGAAGTTGTCATGAACAACGCCGACAAGCTCAACTCGGCAGTTATCTACGACCGTGATTTCTCCTACGTAGGTCCTCTGCGATTTCAGGAAGTGAAAGAGAAAAGACTGACCCGTTTTCCGTAAACAGAACTACTTTGGATTCAAAACTCTCGAACGTTCTTACCTCCTTCGTATCGATGGCAAAGTTGCTGAACGACCTCAACACATGCTCATGCGTGTCGCTGTCGGTATTCACGGAAACGACCTCGACCGAGTCCTTCAGACTTACAACCTCATGTCAGAGCGATACTTCACTCACGCTTCCCCGACTCTCTTCAACGCCGGTACTCCTCACCCTCAATTGTCATCGTGCTTCCTCGTCACGATGAAGGACGATTCGATCGAAGGAATCTACGACACGCTCAAGACGTGCGCCCTCATCTCGAAAACCGCTGGAGGAATCGGACTCTCGATTCACAACATTCGCGCTACGGGATCTTACATCGCTGGAACGAACGGTTACTCGAACGGTATCGTCCCGATGCTCCGAGTGTACAACAACACGGCTCGATACGTCGACCAGGGAGGAAACAAGCGACCGGGAGCGTTCGCAATTTACCTCGAACCGTGGCACGCCGACATTTTCGAATTTCTCGACTTGCGCAAGAACCACGGAAAGGAGGAAGTTCGTGCTCGAGATCTCTTCTTCGCTCTCTGGATCCCCGATCTCTTCATGAAACGAGTCGAAGAAAACGGAGACTGGCCTCTGTTCTGCCCCGCCGAAGCTCCCGGATTACACGAGGTTTACGGCGACGAGTTTGAAGAGTTGTTCAACAAATACGAAACCGAGGGACGCGCAAAGAAGACGATCCCGGCTCAAAAGTTGTGGTACGCGATCCTCGAAGCTCAAGTCGAAACTGGTAACCCTTTCATGCTCTACAAGGACGCCGCGAACAGTCAGTCTCTTCCCTCTCATTCTCTCTCTCTCTTATTCTGATTGAAGCAGCTGTTGACATTCTTCGTATCGCAATTATCCAGAGAAATCGAACCAAAAGAACTTGGGAACGATCAAATCTTCGAACTTGTGTACCGAAATCATTGAATACTCTGCCCCTGACGAATGGTGAGTACTTCCTCGTACCGATTCTGGCTCATTCTTGTTGCTGACCTTTCCCTTCTCGATCAGCGCCGTCTGCAACTTGGCTTCGATCGCGCTCCCTTCGTTCATCAAGGACGGAGTTTACGATTTCCAAAAACTACACGACGTCGTCAAAGCCGTTGCGTTCAACTTGAACCGAATCATCGACGTCAACTACTACCCGGTCAAGGAGGCCGAGAACAGCAACATGCGCCACCGTCCGATCGGAGTCGGAGTTCAAGGACTCGCCGACGCTTTCATGGCCTTGCGACTTCCGTTTGACTCTCCCGAAGCTCGTCAACTCAACCTTCAAATCTTCGAAACGATCTACCACGCTGCGATCGAATCTTCATGCGACATGGCGAAAGACTACGCCGAAACTCATCCCGGGGAAGACGGATGGTACCCTTCTTTCAAGAAGAATGGAGGCGCTCCCGCTTCTCGAGGTGAACTCCAATTCGACTTGTGGGGTGTAACTCCCACCGATCTCTGGGACTGGACCGAACTCAAGGAAAAGGTCGTCAAACACGGTCTCCGAAACTCGCTCGTCTGCGCTCCGATGCCGACCGCTTCCACCAGTCAAATCCTCGGTTTCAACGAAGCTTTCGAACCTTACACCTCGAACATCTACACTCGTCGTGTCCTTGCCGGAGAGTTCCAAATCGTCAACCCCTGGCTTCTTCGAGATCTCGTCGACCACGGACTCTGGAACGACGCGATGAAGAACACGATCATCGCTCACAACGGATCGATTCAAAACGTTCCCGGCATCCCTGACAACCTCAAGCGAATTTACAAAACGGTTTGGGAAATCTCTCAAAAGACTGTCATCGATCTCTCTGCCGACCGAGTAAGTCTCAAGCCCGCTCTTTCCCTCACTTTTCGACGGACACTGACGATCGATCATTCTACTCGAAACGAACAGGGTGCTTTCATCGATCAAAGTCAATCTCTCAACATCCATCTCTCGAGTCCGACAATGGCTCAACTCACTTCTATGCACTTCTACGGATGGAAGAAGGGACTCAAGACTGGAATGGTGAGTTTTGGGGAGAATCTCTTTCATTTTCCTCGATTGTTTTCTCTAACTAAAGAAATCATTTCCAGTACTACCTTCGTACTCGTGCCGCCGTCGGTGCTATCAAGTTCACTGTCGATCAAGCGACGCTCAGTAGGTCGAATCTCCTCTTCACCGGTTGAGGGGCTTCCCCAACTAACCTTTGTACTTTTTCTGCGATTCAGACTCGGCCAAAGCTGCGAACGCCAAGCCCATTGTCCCTGCCGCCGCTCCCGTTGCCATCGCCACTTCACCGAAAGTCAATGGTGCTGGAATCCGCAATATCACGAACGGCGTTAGTCGCACTTCGATCTCGTCGCCAGCTCCGATCAAACCTACACCCGCTCCCGTTAGCGTTCTCGAACCTCCCAAAGTGGAGAAGACGGAAGGAGACGATGAAGAAATCAGTTATGAAGAAGCTGTCCGACGAAGGGAAGAGCGAGAGTTGGAAGAAGCCAAGTTGCTTTGTTCGCTAGAAAACAAGGAAGCTTGCCTCAGTAAGTCTCGCGCTTCTTTCGATACATCAATTCGCACAGTCACTGACCTCGCTGTTCTTCGTCGCCGCTTCCCCTATCTACAGTGTGCAGCGGTTAAACCTTCATTTTATCGTCGGCTCCGACTACTTATTTTCCCTCTTCCTTTTCTGTACCCAGGTTTTTTCTTCTTTTCAGTGGTGTTTCCTCTCGAGTCTACGCGCTATTATCGTCCTCGCACTTCCCCCTTTACCTCGTTGTCACTATGAGCTTCCTCTCTCTCTTTTCGCTTTTTTCGTTATCCGGCTTTCTCGTTTCCTCGTGCTCTCACGTCGTATATCATCTACCCTTCTCTCTGTCGCATGTAACCAGTTTGCTCCTAGGTTTTTTCCTCTTCAGCCCGTTCGAAAGCGATTCCCTCTCTTTCTGCACTTTCTCTTCACGACAATCCCACTCGACGCACGCGAATGACGACAGAACTATCATTGACTGGTTTACTCTTCGTCACCTTGCACTCGACACTCATCTCTACCTTGTCTCAACTTTGTGAAAGAGGGGAAGCTTTCACTTTGTCTGAGCAAGTACTGAAGCGGAAAGGAGCGGCAACGGGCGACATTCGGATACGAGTGAGAGCTCTCAGGCTCAAGAGTGAACAACTTGCAAGTCGGCCTGAAGGACGCACGAGATGGTGAGTCTCCCCTCTCCCTTGAAAATGATTCAACTTCCGGAAGCTCAACCTCTCTGAACCCAGGTCTTTGACAGTGTTACATAAACCTGAACCTGTGAGGACATCTCCGCTGGCGCTGCAGTACAGCGTGAGCGAGATTGCGATCGAGGATGGAGTTCACCCTCGAGAGATCGCTTCTGCTCTCGGCTTCGAGTGCGTAAACTCTGCTATCGGTCCGAGAACGTTCGAACGAATAACTGATTGCCTTCGCTGAATCCTTCAGGGAGAAAGACTACGATCTACACAAACGAGGTACTTTGTGGGAGCGCAGCGGAGTCCGAATTGAGGTGTATCAGCTCTTTCCCGTAAGTGTCTGCTGCCAGAATTCAGTTCCGAGGACAGTGAGAGCTAAGTCTGACAGCCTGCTTTGCTTCGACGCTAGGATGAACTCTCAAAGGATCCGCTCGACCAACTTTCTTTCGTCGTTCAAGCTTCAGTGCGATTCTCTCAACCTGGTCCCGCTTCGTCTTCTTCCGGCAGCAACCTCAATCTGACAGCTTCAAAGGCGACAACAAAACAAAACTCGACTCCGAATCAAGCCTCGCAAAACTCGACAAACGGAGGAGGGGGAAACTCTGGACAAGAAGACCGAGATAGAGCCCTCGCCGCTCTGGAAGGGATAAAGAGAGCACTCAAGGGAGTCGTTGACCTCAAGCGAATGGAATGAGCGATGCGCTGTTAGATGACAAGATCCCTCTTCGCAAGGAACAGTGCTTTCTGCCTCCCGTCCTTCCATTCACCCACCAGACACTCAGTGATGTGGTTCAGCTTGGAAAGAGTGCGTTGCACGTTCAAGAAAAGGTCCGATATACTGAAACGGTGCAGAGATATATATGTAGAGTGGTCCATGGCGAAAAACGAAAAGAAGGCACGGCGACAGATTCACATGATTACAAAGGTGAAGGAGAGGAATAGAAGGGGAGAGAAGTAGTGTACAGGCGAGGAACTGTGCTAGTTATGAGACATTCAGAGCAAACCCAAGAGTCCTTCGAGCCCCTTCTTCTGCAAATCTCCACTCTGTTCCAATCCTTTCAACTTCTCCATCATTTCTTCCTTCCACTTTTTCTTCAGTTCTTCGTAACTTGGCGCGTTCGCCGGTAAACTGATACCGAACGAGCTCGAACTCGGCACTCTCGTCGTTTGTGCTTGAGAAACTGAAGGCGAAAGGGGTAATTGAGGTGGTTTCCCTTTTCCTTTGAGTTTGTTCTTGCGCTTCTCCTTGCCACCAACCGCTTGAGGATCTTCAATCTTGGACGCTTCGTTCTTGTCCATCATATCCCAATCTTCCCCGTCTGCGTCTTCCTCCTCGAGGGTATCTGATGAAACTTCCGATAAATCCTCCGATTCTTCCGCAACGAATTCGCCCAACGGAGAATCGTTCAAGCTGCGGATCACGATGCTTTCTCCCCTTCGAGGTTTCCTCGAAATCGTCTTCATCGAAGAAGCGTTGACCGAAATGGAAGAATCGCGAGCTCCTCCTCCTCCTCCTCCTCGAGTCTTCTTGTTCTGTGGAGTAGGGGCGACTGCTGTGTGCGAGGAGGAGGACGCGAGAGGGTTACGATAGATGAAATTCGACGAGGCAGAAGCGGAAGGAGGTGGATGCGTTTGGGAAGTAGAGGGTCGGAGCCGAAGTCTTGCAGGTTTGCGACTCTGATGAGCGAAACGCGAACATCCGCGGGTAACGTCAGCGATCGCTCACACAAGGAGGGCGGAGGTGAATACTGACACTCGTCGGAGATCCTACAGTCATTCCTTTAGAGCCGACCTTCTTGATGACGGAGCCGTTCCTCGTGACGGATAGAGGGGCCGTCGCTTGATTGGCCTTTTGCGCAGACGGAGGAAGCGTAGTCGTATTCGGGACAGAACGTTGTTTCTTTGAGGTCGTCGAAGCGAAAAGATCGTTCTCATCGTCTGTGAAGCCGAATCACAAGGAAGGAGAGGTCAGTCTCATGACCGGGAGGGACGAAACTATAGGAGAGAGAGAGAGCGCGAGAATTCGAGATGCGAGCAAGAGATCCCTCAGGAGAAAAGGTGGGGAGAGAAGGGCAGCATAAATGATCAAGTTACCTGTCGCACTGTTCTTGCTGTTAGGGGAGTTGGCCCTGAATCGTTTCCTGTGAAAAGCCGATAAAGAAAGGAGGATAGAGAGAGGGAAAATCAGTCAACAATCGCTCAAGATTTGGGGATTGAGGAAGATTGCGCCTTACCTTTTGCGTGCGGATTGTTCAACGATACCCATTGGTCTCATCCCTACTTGTTCCCTCACTAACTGAGACAGAGCGAGGTCGATATTGCTGTCAAACTCTTTCACGAACCTTTCGAGTCGGAGATTTTTCACCCTGTCGTCGAGCGAGTTGATCGAGTCTGTCCAGTGTCGTTCGATCTGCTGAAGGCGTTCTTCGGATTGCTTTACGAGGGTCCTCAGGCGATGAGTCGACTCGAGATTGAAGTCCTCCAACAGGGCGACGCATTCGGCGTAACTCATTGGCGCAGGGATGTTGGTCGTTCGAGAGTCTGAATGGAACGCCAGCGAAGGTTGTAGAGGCTGTTTCGCGTTCGTGCTAGCTCCAGATGAGGCGAGTTTAGCCATGTTTGTTTTCCTCGATTCTGGCGATGGTACGGGGGGTAAGGGGGGTTGGCGGTCGCGTTTATCAATCGTTGACTGAGTGTAATAGACCCCGAGAGGGGTAGTCGGGCTAGCCGGGAAGATCGAGAGGAGCGGAAGAATGTTGAAAAACAACGGAGGCTGAGTTCATCTTGTTCTCTCTCTCCATCTCCTGCACCACTCTCCCACTCGCGAGTAACGCGCCGATAATCATCAAGAGATGCCGCGTCTCAACAAAGGACGGCGTTCCTCTCTCGCGCCAGTTCCCGCCGACCCTTCACTCAACAACAATCCCCCCGCACCTGCAAATCCTCGCGCACGATTGGGAGTGCTCGCAGCGGCACAACACAGACTACAACGCGAATCTCTCGGTGGGTCGGGGGGCGCTGGAGGAGGGCAGAGGAATGTTAGCGGAATTCTCGGAGCAGGTCCCCTCGTAGTCGAATCACAGCGCTACGAGGAGTGGATGAAGATCGCTACCGATAACGTGAGTCAATCTCGGTTGATATCGAGCACGACTGGCTGACTCGCGGGAGGTGACAGAAAATCACTTCGACAAATACTTGGAATTTGGCCTTGATCGATTATTTCCACGACATGTCCTTATTACGAAACGGGGACGGCGACAACTCGATCAACTTCCAAAAGGCGAGTTGTACCTTGGACGGTTGCGTAAAGATCTGGACGTCAAGGGTGGACTCGGTTGCGACTGAAACTGGCAAGCTTTTGAGTGGGCTGGGAGAAGAGGGCAACGCCCACGATGGAGACGGGGAGGAGGAGGATGAAGACGGAAACGATGGTGACGGCGATGAAGGGAAGGAAGGTGGTCGCAAAGGAAAGAAACGAGTGAGCTTCAACTTGCCTCTCTTCTTTGCTGATTCAGCGTCGTTAACATCGAGCTTTTCCCTCTCCTACCAGACAAATCGAGCTACCGCGACTTTGGCCGACGACTTTTCAAAGATTCGAATCAAATCTTTCGACCTAGAATTCACGGTCGATCCGCTGTTTAAAAAGACTTCGGCAGATTTCGACGAAGGAGGCGCAGGAGGAATTCTCATGAATCACTTGGGATGCGATGGCAACATGAAAGTCGTGTTTGATGCTGGAGATGCGAAATTGGAATGTGTCGAGGAGGAAGACGAAGCAGAGCGAGACGAGGAAGAGGAAGAGGAGGAAGGCGTCGAGGTCGATATTGCGAAATTGAGAGGTCAGTTTGCTTCATCTCTGCTGCGATTCGACGAAAACTAAATTTCAAAACGTTTCGAAATCTGCAGAGAAATGCATTCCGCAAGGGTTGATTTCACTCTCCTCGATGCACCTCACTCCGTCTCTAGCATCTTTCCACTTTTCAGCCGATCCCAACTCTGCACTCGTCCTCGACTTACTTAACCTTGCCTCCTCGAATGACGACAACGACGAAGGAAACGAACGGCCTCCGAACGATTACAATTTCGCGCCGAACAACGCGGGACTAGCTGGAGATGCAGAAGATTTCGGTGGTTTCGACGACTATGGCCCTGGTGGAGATGATTTCGGAGGTGGATTCGAAGAGGGCGAGAGGCTGCCTGACTTTACCGGAGGAGACGGAGGTGAGGTTGATTTCTTCGCAGATCAATTCTCCGGAGCTGGACCTCGCGTCGGAGCAGGAGCAGGAGCAGGAAGCGGTGGAGGTGGAGGTGGTGCTGGATATGGAGCAGTGGAATCGTTCGATCCTCGCCGAGCGGGAACGGGAGAAAGAGACCTCGTCATGGCGATGGATGGAAATGGACCCGGGACGGCAGAAGAAGACACTCGAGGATTATTCGACTACTTTGATGGGACAATGGGCAAGAACTGGGCGGGACCTCAACATTGGAAGATGCGAAGAACCGCGAAGAAAGGTGAGAGATGTCTACATCGCCTTCTCCGAGACTTTCCACTGAGCGACTTGCTCTTCCGCGAAACGCAGTCGATGAAAGTGTGGACGCGCCATCAGCGGCCAAGAAACCCCGCAAAGAGAAAGTACCATTCACGCTCGACTTCAGCGCTGAACCGCCTCTCTCGAAAGAAGAATTATTTCAACCCGCGGCTACGAAATCATCGATTCTGCTACCTGGTTCGACAGCTGTCGCAAAGAAGGGAAGCCGCAAGTCTACGCAAAATAAAGAAGATCGAGACGATCACACCCTCCCGGACGATTACCAGTTCAATTCAAACGTACTCCTACGACTGTTCCTCAAACCCAAGACGACCCTCAAGATGCGTCGAAGAGGACCGGCAGCTCTACCTGCAAACGGAGCCGATCCGGCGGCGGAAGACGTCGCGTTTTGGGCGCAAGCCGGCGCGAGCAACGGAGGTGGAGTCGCTCAAGACGGTATTGGAGAGTTGCCGATTGGGCCGGACGGGGAACTTGACTACGGAGGGTTTGACGGAGGGGACTTTGGTGGAGGTGAGCTTTTCCCAACACCGCGAAAGAGAAGAATATCGTGTACGCTCTGTATCATGTTTCCGATACTGACGGTACTTTCCATGAATAAACAGGCGGAGACGACGACGATCCTCCACCCTTCGATACTCAATGGCTCGCGTCCGGCGACGGAGACGAGCCAGATCCGGTCTCCGAAGCTGAAGAAGATCTCGCCGCTCTGACGCTTGGTCAATTGAAGCGAGTGAAACCCGAGACGGTCAATTACGCCAAACGTGCAAAGAGGATCGACGTGAAGAAGCTCAAAGATACGATGTGGAAAGAATTGGAAGAAGTGGCGCTTCCCGTCAAAAAAGTGAGTCTCGTCGTCGCTCTCTGTAGTCCCGCTGTTCAAGTACTGACGTGTGTGTCTGCGTTTCGCGATGTCAGTTCCCTACTTCCCTCGTATACGAGCCCTCGGCACCGCCTGAAGAACTCGTTCTATCCTCCGACGAAGAAGAACAAGACACTCCTCGACCTCGTCCTCGCGGCGTCGCTAAGAAGGAAGCGCTCCTGCCCGTCGTCTCGTCATTGCGACGATTGTATCCGAAAGACAAGATGTCGGAAATTTCGACCTCGTACATGTTTATCTGCCTGTTGCATCTGGCGAACGAGAAAGGGTTGAGGATCCAGACCCCGGCGATCGAGTTTGAAGAAGGTGAGGACGAAGGATCTGCCGTAGGGAAGAGGGTAGGGGGACTGGAAGCGTTGCGAGTTCTGAAGGAAGTCGGTGGTGCTTATTGATCTCTCTTAGTTTCTTCTTTCATTCGTCTTTCTATCTCGAGTAGGATTCAGTCCGATTCATTTTCAGTTTGTTGATCCATGCATTACTTCAGTACGGGATCACACGACTAAGCTCAGGGAGAGTATCGCTACTTTCTCTTCTTCTCGCCTTTAAGCGTTTCTACTTCCAGCTGAAGCTTCTTGATCGTCGCTTTCGACAGCGTTGATTTGCGCTGCAGAGCGGAATAGTGCGAGAGATCGGCAGACTTGAGCGATAAAAACAGTCAAAAGTCAGTCATGAAAAGTCACTTCGTGGGCCAATAGAGTGATGAGGCTCACGCGATGCAACAAGGAGAAGCGGAAGCTGGCGACGAAGCTTTTGAGCGTGTCAGTCCTGGCTCGATCATTCTCGTCGAGGTCCTCTTCATTTCTATTTTGCACGGCAGCTGTCAGCAGAAGTCATAAGCCAAATGAGGAAAGAACGAACAAGGTATCTCGGAGTGCTGTTCTTGTTGCGCCGATCAGGGAATCAAACGAGTTAACCTTGCTTTCTCGAGACCATGTCGACTCGAGTCGCTCCGATCGAACGACGACTTGAGACGTTTTCGACGTTAGCGTGGCGGAAAGATCAGGCGAGGGGGGTAAGGGAGGAATGGTCGCGATTTCGAGGGCGGAAGAGAGCGGGGGAGCAAGCACAGGTGAGGGAGAGTCGACGTGGCTGCTACTCGATGAGTAATTAGAACAGACCGCCAAGAGTAGAATGGGTAGAGGTGAACTCACAGCTGCTCGTGGTCTTTACTTTCAATACGCGCGGGTACTCGTCGCTTTTTAATGACTTTCGCTTTGGGAGATTCCTCCTTTCTCAAGAGCTTCCTCTTCTTCTCCACAGTTTGATGAAGAGATGTAACGGTCTGTGAATCGCTGTCGCGGGCGGGAATAGTTGCCTTAGGTTGTGAAATCGATGGTGTTGGCGGAGTAGCTCGCGGTTTCTTCCTTCCCAATTGTACTCCTTCATTCGAAGACGCGGGCGCTTGCTCATTGTCTCCTGCTCCTGGTTGTAAAGCTGCTACCGACGAGAGACTTTGCCGAGGGCTCGGCGGAGGTCGAGAAGGCTGAGGAGAATTCGATAGCCGCGATCCCTTGACCTGCCGACTGATGGCTGCTCGGGGTACTCGTCCTTTGGGCTTGTCGGGGACTGGTGCAGTAGTCGGTTGAGCGGAAGGAGGAAACGAGGATTCAAGAATGGTGGGTTGAAGTTCGAGCGAATCCGGTTTCATGCGATCCTTTCGTGTTCCGGTTCGAATTCGCTTCGCCTTGATGATGCTGAGACTAGAGTGCTTCTCCTCCTTCCCTTCTGCTACCTCTTCCGTGAGTACACTGCGCTTCCGAGCTCCAGCGTCGTGGTGGTTTGAAGTTTTCGGCTTCTGGACGCCTTGCTCCTTGACCGGCGACGCACTCTTCCGGTTCTTCGCCATGGTCTTCTCCTTCCCCTCGATCCCCGACAAACCTCGCGTGCTCTTCCGCCTCGTCTGCTTCGTCCCGATGTCGCTTGCCTTTCCTTTTCCTCCCAACGCCGCACTGTAGTCGAGTCCTCCTCCAAACAGTTGCAGCAAGCTCGATGATCCAGTTGCTTTCTGTTCTTCGATCATGCGTGAAAGGGAGTCCCATTTTCTATTGAGGATGAAAGGGAGTGAGTATCAGGTCCTGCGTCTGCGATTCGAGGACATATACACGTACGTGTTGGCGTTCTTGAACCTCATTTGACGCTCCTCTGCCCTCGTGAGCAGCGGTTGCTGTCGCGTCAGGGTTGAATGATCATCTTCCACTTCGGCCGTGGACTGCGTTGGGCGTTCAGGCGAGGAGAAAGATGGGATCTGAATGAAATTTGGAGCTGATGTGGACGCAAAGATCGACATTGGCGGAAGGGATAGTATTAATAAGAGAAGAGGAAGAAGGCTTTAAAGGACGTCGACTGATCACAATTCGACGACTTCTCTCTCGAAATTTTTGTGCATCCTCTCCCGCTGCGACCTCCCTAGATTATTGCTCGCTTGTCTCTTCGCATCCCTGTCAAGGCACCCTCGACGTCGCGCTACGGAGGGAGTCGAGATGAATGACGAACTTGCAAACGTCTCTATCTACTACGCATGATTGAATCGTTTTCTTATCGGCTCGGTTGATCTAGTTGGTTATGATGCGGACCTAATACTCGCTTGAGTTCAGTCCGATGTCGGCGGTTCGATCCCGCCACTGAGCATTTTGCCTTTTTGGTTCCCGACTCAGTAGCAACGCGAGCGAAACGACAAGCTTACTGTAAGGAACTCGGAAGAAAGGAGCGCTCTTTCTTTCTTTCTTTTGTTTCTCAGCCCCAGCTTGCTCCATTGATGAACCTCAGGCGACAGGCAGGTGGTCAAAGGTCAATCGACGGGGTGGGAACGGGCAAGAGATAGATAGGGCTCGGAACCGGTTACATCGTAGTGAGCGAAAGATCCAAAATGCAAAAAGAGAATGATCACATCCAGGTTTGAACTGGAGACCTTGTCCGGACTCGAAGAGTGTTAAGGACACGTGATGACCAACTACACCATGCGACCAACTTGAGTTGCTGTTCTAGCCAAAACTCAAAGCCATACTAGGCTCACGTTTTGAGCAAAACACAACCAATTTTTGACCTTCCGCTGGTGTCCTTTGTACTCTTGTCTTGACCTCTCCTCGCAAGTCAGAGGTAGCTGTCTTCAAACAGAGGCCCACCGAGAAGCGCGAAGAGCCAGGTTATTGTGAAACTTCTCCTTTTGCTTTCAGCGCTTCACAATCTTGTGATGCGTCCGCGACTCTCTTTTCTCCTCTCCCTCACTCTTCCCGTGTCACGACAGCGTCACATGCTGTGCAATAGTGACTGTGGGACTCATATACTGTTGGAGGAGGTTGATCTGTGCGAGGTGATTTGTTCATGAACCTTTTGCCTCAGCGGTGTTGTTTTCCTCACACCACGTGAGCACCAAGCTCAACGACATTTGCCTTTGATGACTACTCAAACAAATAGAAGCCACCTGCGTCGATGTCACCACCTACAGACTTGCAAAAGACCAACTCTTCCCCAAGCACTCTTCTTGAAGTTTAGTTGATGTCCATGATTTCGTCCTGGAACAACCTAACATGACTAAGTCTCTCGCGTCCGCTCAGCACATTCAAATCAAGAACTCCAACATGAAGGCAAACGTGCAAATGACTGAGGAATGACAAGTGACTTGCACGAGGAAGAAAGCACTTCCTCACGCGCGGCACAAAGTAAATCACTCCGTTCGCTCACCTCAAACCAATCTGACTCTACTGCACATCCATCCATCACTACCGTCCAACACATGAAACTCGATCAAACAAATTTCTGAGCCCTCTCCACCGCTCGCGATTCAAAACATTTTTCAATCAAGTCCCTTTGCCTCGATCCCTGGCTTCACCCCTCCCTGATCCAGGCTGCAGATTTGCCAGTCAAAATGAATGGTGTCGTGGAGCAATCTCAGCGGCGCGGAATCAAAATAATCTTCAAAGAGCAACCCGGAGCCTATCACAACGCCTTTATTCCCAAGAGAATTCTGGTCGAGGCAACAAAGGAGGAGAGAGAAGGAGTGACCAGGTCTGTTGAACATGTTAGAGGAAGCAGAAATTGTCGCAGGAGGCTGTAGAAGATTCGGACTTTCTATTTGTCTTTCCCATTCTTTCTCACTGCCCAGCGGCATTGTTCCCTGGGCCTATGTAGCATTCTCTGTTGTCCTTTGTCCTTACCTGTGCCTGGTCAAAGAAGGGAGCAGGGAGGGTAGAGATGAGAGAATGGAGGAAGAGAGAGAAACTCGAGCTCGATCAAGCGTGTCCAATCTTACGCACCTCTTTCAACGCAGAGCAGCACGGCATGGGTCATTTCATACGAGATCAGGCTCAGTGTACATGCAAGGAGTTGAAGAAGCTATTGTAGAGAGTGTCGAGCAGCAAAAAGAATCACTTGAAGTGCAACTTCGCTTCTGTTCGCCAGCGGCAAAAGATGTGTTCGACCAGAGCAGGATTTGAACCTGCGCTCTGAAACAGAAACAGATAAAGAGCTCGTACAAGAGATTCTAGTCTGTCGCCTTAACCGCTCGGCCATCTGGTCTAGTGGTTGGTGCAAGTCCGTTCAAACATGCGCTACACAATGCACCCAAAAATTTGTCCCGCAATCATCGTCCGAGAAAGCTGTAGGATGAGGGAGGGGTGTATAACTTTGCCAAGGAAGGTGGGAGAGGAAGATTGCTTCCTTAGAAGTGTGGGAGAGACCGATGTATTCAGCTTCAAAGGAAGATCCAATGACACGAGGTTGAAGTTCTGGCAACTACTGTAAAGGACATCTCCGTTCGCAAGGATGAAAGTGTATCCCCTAGATGATCCAGATCTTGAGGGCACGCACCCCAGTCTATTGGATTCAGGACTCTGTTCTCCAGTGTGAAGCGCTGGTAAGCATTACAGAGTACTAGAAGACAGTAACAAGAAGTAACAGACCTGTTCTCCAGTGTGAAGCGCTGGAGAAAGGGAAAAGAAGTTGAGAAAATACCGGAGGTATTTAGATGCAAAAGAGAAATGTAGAAAGTAATAACCAAAGTATCAAAAGAGGAATTAACCCGTGAGAGCGTCTGCTGCAACACAGTCCTAGTCGTTTTCTGCTTTGAATTTGGGAAAGAGAAGAGTTGTCTGGGTTGAACTTGGATCCATAGTTGAGGGTTCCTTTGAGGTGACGAAGAACGTGAATGATTGTTGGACCAGTGAGGAGGACCAGGGTTGGCTGAGTGACGACCGAGGCCTCCAACGGTGTGAGCAATGTCGGGACAAGTATTGAGCATGGCGTACATGAGGGAACCGACTGCTTGAAAGTATTGTTGTTTCTAGTGGGAGAGAAGAAGGGATGCGGTAGGCAGGGGCAGGAACGAGCTGGAGATTCAGGACTATGGGGGCCTTGGCAGGGCGACAGTTTGGCGTCACCAAGACAGTGAAGAACATCCTCCATGTAGGCCCTTTGAGAGAGGAAGATGCTTGCTTCTCTTAGCTCATCAATGAATTTGAATTCCTAAGATGAGATTGTTCACAAAGCAAGTAATGTAGTGATAAGCCCCCCCCTTGTTCCTGACGTAGGACGCGAGCAGCTGAGACCGTTCAATTGTAACCAAGGGCCTGACGGGAATCATGAATTTAGTCATCCCATACTCGAACAGCTTGTTTCGACCCATAGAGAGAGTGTTCCAACTTTGAGGCCTTTCCAGCATAATGTCTTCAGCAATCCTGTCTGGTACTCGCATGTACAATCTGGCTTGCTGTAGAGGTAGGTCTTGTCAACATTGGCTTGTTGAAGTTTGAGATGGTGTTGAGCAGCGAGTGCAAGGAGACCTCAAATTTGTTGCAGCAGACGCTCTCATAAGTTAATTCCCCTTTTGATACTTTGCTTATTGCTTTCTACATTTCTCTTTTGTATCGAAATACCTCCGGTATTTTCTCAACTTCTTTTCCCTTTCTCAAGCGCTTCACACTGGAGAACAGGTCTGTTACTCTTTATTACTTTCTTCTAGTACTCTGTAATGCTTACTAGCGCTTCACACTGGAGAATAAAGTCCTAAATACAAGAAAGATGAGGAAAACTTGGTGACAGATGCAAAAGTCTCTCTGTAGTAGAGTCCTGGACGCTGAACAAATCCCTGAGCGAAGAGTTGAACCTTGTGAGACTTGGCTTTCCTGCACTGATCCTTCCTGCGTCGGTAGAGAACGACAGCTGTCAATTTTTGGACCTGGAGAGACCTTTGATGGACGGACAATACTGAAAACCTTGTACCCGTTCTCATTGCGGTGTGTGAGCGTAGAGCGAGTAGGTTATGTCAAAACTATGACATGCTAAGGAATCGAATCCCAGGTTTTCTGGTGTACGCATTTGCTGCTCTGCCCACTGAGCTACACTGTCAAGAAATTGATTGCTGCAACAAATCGAGCAATGCTTAGCACGTCGTCTGAAGTGTCAAGATTTTATTCTGTTTCTTCTGATGCAGCAACAAGGGTGAAGAGGTCAAAAGGATCGGGTGATTCTGGGATGACTGGGAGAGCAGGTGTTACATCAGGAGTCAAAGGTGAAGGAGCTTGTTCTTGAACAAAGACTGGCAGAGGAGGTTGCATCAAGGGAGAAAGAGAAGCAACAATTCGATTTGGATTGAGAGCAGCCGGAGGAGTGATAGGTTAAGCTGCAGGAGTCGCAGGAGGAGGAGCAAAAGCAGGTGAAGCTGGAGCGATGTGAGGAGGACAACTAATGCTTATCAAAGGAGTGATGGGAGTCAAAACCAGTTTTGTTGCCGTGAATGTCTGGAGAGCAATATATCTTGTTGATTGGAGGGTTGATGAGTCAATAGGCGTCTGAATTCGAGTCCTATCCAACAAACCTTGTTATCCGATTTTTTCCTTCCTGCCGTAACTGTGCGCCAAGCTCAACATCCCCACGCTGACGTGTCTACCTTGACTGGTCTCCTTGTCCAAATTGTGAGATGAAGCTGTCCGTTCAACGCTTGATGAGGAGGCTGGTTTTTGTCAAAGACAAAAGCTTGGAGTGCTTTGGCCCAGAGTTCTCAGGGCGCTCCGAATTTATTGAGGAGAGAGAGAAGACCTTCAACCATTGTGCGATTAAGTCGTTTTGCAACACCGTTTGACTAAGGTGAACAAGGAGGAGGATTTGAGTGGGCAATTCCGTGTTGGAGAAGGTGATCCTTGAAGACGTTCTAATGTGCAAGCGTCCAGCGAGTAATTTTAAGGAAACTATGACATGCTAAGGAATCGATCCCTCGACTGTGATTTCGCTCGATAGTAGGTAGGGACAGTGGGAATCTCGTTAACCCATTCATGTGCGTCACTAATTGGATGACGAGGCATTTGCTACCTTAAGAGAGTCGTAGTTGCTCACGCCGTTCACCTGCGCTTGGTGGGATTTCTCCACTTTCACATACAGACCTCATTAGGTCAAGACCACTCTCTGACCATCACAACGTTATGTTTGACTCAGACAGCTCTGGCTTGACCAGTCCATGTTTCAAGATACTTGCAGAACAGATGACCAAATTTGCGCGGACACTAATTCCGGGAGCCAAAGCAGCTCTGCCACAGCTTGTGATACAGCAGTCCCGCCTCGGTCCACTCTCGGCATCTAAATTCTCTTTATACCTTAGCCTATCTGTTGAAAGACTATGACAATTTGTCTTTGTCAACGAATGCAAGCACTTCCCCCTGTATGCCAGGTCACCCATGTCGCTACCGCGGAACCTTTCGTTGATCCAGTCTTCAGGGTTCTCACATGCATGTTTGTCATTTTCTGATCGTGCTCGAGCCTTACGCCAGACATCCGCACCTGCAACAATCGCAAGCGCTGACAGCGAACCCTATGATTCAACACGCTTGAGCGCTATCCATTTGCAGGGCTACTTTGTTTGACTGTTAGGTTGTCACACACTCCTTAGTAGACTCCAGCTTCCATTGCCGCCGTGCGGCTGTCAGAATATGATAACACCTTTTGTGGTGTCAGGGCCTGCGTTGCAGCTGCTGCTTCGTCCTGCATTGCCAGTTCTGCCTGCTAAACCCTAAACTTCCATCTGCAGGCCAGCACCCACTCCAGCATCACATTGTCCAGTGTGAAGCGCTTGTGAGCACTACTGAGCATTCAGTCAGAGAGTGGTTTACTCGCTGGAAAGTGAACACTCTGCAGCTTACAGGACGGTATTCAGACAGACGCGCTCTAATATCCGCAGCAACAAAGTCAGGTGTGGTATAATATGTATTCCAGTACTTCTTCCAACGGAATGCAGAGACACAGGAGGGCGATTGCAGTCCTTTGCAACTCTTTAGCATATCGTGCTGTGGCACTCCTCTGCATCATCAACGTCTCCGAAGTTTCTACCTACCCGGGATGTTCATTCTCACCCATTCTTCTCTTCCTCCGAAACTGGCCACTCTCATCGCCGCCTGACAGAGAGAAAGCAGGACCTTCCAACCATCTCGGTCAAATTGCTTTGGAGATTTACGCTGGGGACAATGTGTCAAGGGGAACTCACCCGTGTAAGCGTCTGCTGCAACAGAGTCCGCCTAAGCAGTAGCATGAAGAGAGCGAATGGAGAGGTGTTTGCCAAGTTTTCTTCATGTCATTCATTGCCCTCCATGTTTCGCGTCGTACTCCACCAAGTCTCCTGAGCTGGACCAGACCCTTGCCTGTCGCTGATTGCACTTTCGAGATCTGTGCAACAGTCTCATTCTGAACCCTCTAGTAGGGCTAAACTCTGCCGCGCACTTCTGTTTGTGAACCTTGTCAAACCTTGCCCTTTCATCCCGCAACGAACGTTCTCGCCAGTCTTTTGGCTGTTTTTGTCAAATAGACTATGTTACTGTGCAGGTTACAGGGAAGTTGAGAGCGAACTATTGTACATCAAGTATTTGAGCAGCGAAGATTATCTCACAGATACACGATACTAGCGAGGCTGGCCCTTAACTAGGCCAGAGGTGACAATGTAGTTAGCAAGCAAGTCAAACGCATTTGGCAGGCTGGCCTTTCCTGTTCAAGCGCATCTCCTGAATCACACTAATGATTAGTTGCGCCATAGGTCTACTGCGTCACCATCCGGAATGGTTCACATTACCGATAAACACAAGCTGGCAGTTGATCTCATCCTTTAGCTTTAGTTTAATCAACTCTGGTTCGTCTTATGAAACCTGTCCTTCTGAGTGATCTTGCAGAATGAACACTTCTACCTTACTTTTTCTGTTCTTCCTCCCTTCCCTGGCCTCTATGTTACCGGGATGCACCATCCCTCACTTATTACGCCTTCTGTGGCGCAGCACACAACAGTGTCAGCTACAACCTCTACCTGCAATCTTCTTTGTCTTCTTCTTGACTTCCTTCTCTTTAACCTTGCCAGCAAGTACAGACAAAACAATCCCAATCACACCAAGTAAAACATGTTTTGTTGCCCACCGACAGCCGCCTGTTCTGCTCATGCACAGCTGTCTACAGAGGTGGGGCTCGTGTTTGTTACAAGGTGAGCAGGATGTGGAAGATCTGGATGGTCCCTCTTCGGATTCCTTGCTTTCTTCATTCACTCAAGGGACCACTAGCCTCAGGGTTTTGAGTCTTCTCTCTCACTGTCTCACAAATGATCGCCTCAGCTCTCTACACAAGGTTCTCTACGTTGCTGCAACATCTCCACAACCCTCATCTGTTTCTCTCTCCAAATCAGAAGAAGTAGTCAGTCTAGAAGATGACGACACAGGAGATGGTGAGGCTTGCAACGTTTGCTGAATCTCTCGAGCAACTCGTCTTCCCTTCCCTTCTTCTGATCGCGAGTCTCCTTCTCTCCTCGATCTCGTTCACTCTGATGTCCTCTCTATCAACATTGCCTCGTCAGGTGGAGCTCCCTACATAGTCTTTGTGGACGATTATGATCCGGGTCGAAGACAGTGTCAGGTGGGGAAGCTGGCTGTGGCGGCCAATCTGAACAAGAGTAATGCACGTGTCCCAACTGGGTTTCAATGAGATTACACATCGCCTGAGAACAAAAAGGTGATGTTTCTAACATTCAAACTGTGCCTATTGAACCTTGGCTCCCTCAAAGATTTAGCACCCAAAACCTTGCTCAAGATGTAGTTCAATTACCATAGCCAAGCATTTGTTTGTACTGAGACAGCGCAATCTTGTCCTGATTGGTGGGATCAGGGTGGTTGGTATGATGCTGCTGTGGTCAATCGGCGTGATTGTGTCCTGCAAATGTTCAATCAGGAATGATAACGCTTCTCACAGCATGAGGAGTGAAGGAATCGCTGGAGCAGACAAATCAGAAGGAGTCAGCAGAAACAAGCTAGGAGAACGTAAAGCAAGTAGGCGCACGCTGAAGGTGCGGGTCTGAAGTAGTAAGGAATGGGCTCTGCTTTGAACAGCTCCTAGAGTATTTGTTGTTTGTATCTACATACCTCGCGTATCTTCTTTGCTTCTTTGTATTGTGCGAGCGTCGAGCGAGTAGTTTTTGTAAAAACAATGACATGCTAAGGAATCAAACCCCAGGTGTGCATGTTTGCTGCTCTAACCACTGAGCTACATTGTTAGATGTTGCGATCAGCGAAGTGATTGCTGAACACTATCAAAACGGTTGCAGCATGAACCAGCATTGAGTTGGTGAGTGGTGAGTCTCCATTTTGTATTTCTGCGCTATTTGAGCTGGCCACATCATTTGTAGGCTCAACTGGCCACATCATTTGTAGGCTCAACTCAAGCCTGCGTGTTATACGCGTAATTCAAGATCAAATAGAGTGTGTGTACACAGGTTCTCTGCACTGGGTTGACATCGTCAGAAGTTGTTCCGACAAAGAAAAAAGAAAAAGAAAGAGGGAACAAGAATGAGTGCAGCTTTCATAGTAGAGACAAGGGTTTTGGAGAATAGAGAAAACTGAGTACCCAAGCTGAGTCAACATAAGAAGAACGTGACAAGAAAGAGGGAGCGAAGGAGAGAAAGAGGGGGGGTGGGAAGAGGGTAGAAAGAAAAGGGTAGGACAAAAATAGATCAGAATGCAGTCCGGGGTGTGTAAGAAGTGCGTTTCACGCACGTGATCTAGTTCAGCAGGATGCTAAATGAGGGACTGAGAGCAGCCAAGGCTGGAGAAAGCTGTCGGGACCAGTCAATTAGAGAATCGCAAGAGCAGGCAGGATATGAGGCAAGTTACTGTTTGGCAGAAGGACAGACTGCATGTTTCTCAGAGTCTACCCAACCTGGTGATGCATCCTCTCCCTTTTCTCTTCCCCAAGCAAGCAGCCCTTGTACGCTCATCTCTCACTCGGCCCAAGTCCTCCATTCACCCTCCCTCACTGACACTTCTCCCTCTCATTCGAATAAAACTCTTTCCCAAGCCCTGTTCTGTTCCATTTCTCTCTTTCAAGATTGTCTCCCATGCTTGTCTTGTCTCCTGATCGTTTTGATTGCATTCCGCTGCAAAATCTTAGTCAATAAAGGCAAGGCGTGGGAGCTGACTGACCCCTAGTCAGAAAGTACAACTACCCGACACCCGTCCCTTCTGCTTGACTCAATCTTTCTGTCGCATGTCCATATTTTTCCCTTGTCTTGGTTTCAATCTCTCTCTTCTCAGCGCCTCTCACTTCGATTCTCTCAGATGACCAGTGCAATGCCTGTAATCTATGCCACCCTTTTCAGGTCACACAATTGTCTCCGAGTGAGAAGATATGAGCCAAACGAGGGGTGATTTTGTGACTTGTGAAGGCCATAGGCCAATTGCAGTCAATCTCTTGCCGTTCTTCTACGCTTGCTTGAGTTCTCAACTCTTACAGCTTTGAACTAATCTCTCAGCTAAAAGATCACAATGCCACTTTCCTGCACTTATAATCCATCAGCTCGACATCAATTGCTCTGGTATAATCTTGTACGATATAACATCACAATCACTTGTCTGGCCGTCATCTATGACACGCATAGTATGCTGACTTATATCGTATTCGATACGACCTGGTTCACTAGCAGTTCAATTGACACCTTTGTACGGAGTCAGTCATTCTAATTTGTCATTTGCAGTTATGGAGTCCCACTCTTGTGAAGTCTTACTCTCTTCTCTTCACCTGTAAGATACTTGATTCTATCAGTAACACTCGCTCTACCACCATTGCTTCGTTTTTACACAGAGTTCTAACATGTCTCTCTACTCTTTGGAAAAGATTTAAACCCAAATCTATGTAGCTCTCTCTTCTCTGTCCTAGATCTTTGCTTTGTGTAAATGTTTGGGATAGTTCAATCGAGCATAGTCTGTACTCACGAGAATCCAGAAACTACAACAAGAGACTTTTCCCTTGTTGTATCTTCCCCCATGTCTGCACTCTCACTCACTGCTTCCCTCATTGTAGACCCCCAACCAGGACCTCTGTTCGATTCTCGCTCTTGTCTCTCTTGCTTCCAGAGTCTGCTCAAAACACTGACAAAGGTGAGAGGGTTACTGGAGTGCACTACAAGCGATTTGGCCAGGGCGGCATTCAAGTTGTGTGTGAAACCAATCCTCGAGAGCACCTTTCGAGCTTGAGATACCCCTTTCCAAGCTTGGAAATAGCCTGATATAGCCTCACAAGGCTAGGAAGACTTAAGAACCCCTCCCAAGGTGTTGGAAGGGCAAAGAAGGGCAAAAAAGGTCAATCAAGGCTCGATTGACCTCCCAAGGCTTGAAAGACCAAAAAAGGCCTAACAAGGTCAACCTACCCTTGGCATCCCTACCTAGCCTTGGTTGACCTTGATATTGACCTATTTACCTTGCAAGGTGTACCAACCTTTGGAGGGTCTACCAAGGATCGGAAGGGAACACAACAACTTCTTTTGCTCAAAGCGGTTTTGGCACCTAAAGTTACCAATAGTTCATTGATATCTCCATTTTGACGCGAGACTGTATGAACTACTAGACCAGATGGCCGAGCGGTTAAGGCGACAGACTAGAATCTCTTCTACGAGCTCTTTATCTGTTTCTGTTTCAGAGCGCAGGTTCAAATCCTGCTCTGGTCGAACACATCTTTTGCTGCCGATGGGTAGCACCGAAGTTTTGCTTCGACTGACCCCTTTTGAATCACGACACTCTCTACAATAGCTTCTTCCACCGTTCGCATCTACACTAAGCTTGATCTCGTATGGAATGACCCATGCCGTGCTGCTCAGCGTTGTAAGAGGTGCGTAAGGCTGGACACGCTTGATCGAGCTCGAGTTTCTTCTCTCTTCCCTCTTCCTCCACTCTCCCATCTCTACCCTGCCCGTTCTCTGTCTCGGCCAGTCACGTGTAAGGACAAAGTAGAACAGAGAACGCTTCATGGGCCAAGGGAAACAATGACGCTGGACAGTGAGAAAGAATGGGAAAGAAAGATAGAAAGTCCGAATCTTCTACAGCCTCCTGCGACAATATCTTCTTCCTCTAACATATTCAACACACCCGGTCACTCCTTCTCTCTTCTCCTTTGTTGCCTCGACCAGAATTCCTTCGAAATAAAACCATCCGCATCACTCCCAGGTTGCGCTTCAAAAACAACTTCAATCCCGCTTTGCCCGCACTCATCCATCACCCGTTCGATATCTGTAACTAAGTTTGGGGTCTCGAGGCGAGAAGGATGAAGCGGAAGATCGAGGTAAATTGATACGAGCGATGTATTTTCCGATTTTCGTGATGCGGAGATGTAATTCGAGATACTTTGGATCCGGCACGAGGAATGGTTTTGAAGCGACAAGATACGGATGTACTGAGCGGATACGAGGGATTGCGCCGCGACGGTCTCGTCAAGGTACATGTTGGGGACATCGACCAAAATGCGAGAAGAATAGCCAGCGAAGATTTCGAACTTGAGGACTTTGTAAACGCTGAGAGGAACACAGATAGTATCAAGTTGCGGGAGGAGCCGGAAGAGACCGGGTTGTACGAGTTCGCGAGCGAGAGATTCGCTAAAGGTATTGAGGCCGAGAGCTCGTAATGACGGTAGAACCTCTGGAGAGCAGGCTTTTCACGATGGCGACCAGCGCACCGGAGTTGAAAGAGAAAGAGAGAGAGCGCAGGCGAGTGAAAGGGCTCGAAACGGTACAGTTGAATCCAGACCCCGAAACTTGAAGATTGGGCAAGCCCTGTAACGAGTGGATGACGACAGCTTCAGCAAAGCGGTCACGAACTTCAGTCACAGCTACAGACATACCGGCGAGTTGGGCTAGGGAGCGAAGATCAATCTGAGGTTGGCCGGTTCTGCTGCGCGTGAAACCGAGGCTTTTAATCCCTTTTCACCTCTCAAGCTGCTCCAAGATAGAGTGACAATCCAGCCCATCCGTGAAATGGAGTTCCTTGGGTTCCGAAAGTCATTGTTCGTCTTGGCGAGGAGCTCGAGTTGAGAGTTCGAGGCGATAAAAACGATTTCGGAAAGAAGAGGTTGCGCGATCGCTCGGAATCGGCGAGAAACGAGGGAGAGCGAGCCGAGGGTACGTTGTCGTTCAGCGTAAGTAGTCGAATGGAAGGTAGTAGGGATGGTCGACTCAATGATGTCGCGGAGGAGTTCGGGAGGAAGGGAAGAGAGAATGTCGGTCATTGCGAAGAGAGAGGCCGGGAAGGGTTATCGTAAAGTAGAGCAGTGTATGATCGAGTCTGTTCCAGTAGCAAGCGAGCAGGGTTAGCTGGTGGAGAAGAGGGACGCGCTGAGCGGGGATCGAACGAGAAAGTTGCTCAAACTCACTCGAGATGGTATGAACGCACCCGATAGCCTTTAATCCACCTTCCAGCTAATTTGTTCCTATTCCCTAGCTGTTCGAGGGGGTCGAAGGGGGTCCGAGAAATGGTTTGTTTGATGAAGCTGAACTGACGGCGATTGAGGCAGAGCGAGCGGTGCAGAGCTCGTTTGATCGATCGAGGAAGCTGTTTGAAATATCTGGATGCGAGTCGAATGCGCAAGCGAGATGTGGAAGCGAAAGGTAGGAAGAAAAGAGAGCGAGAGCTGAGCGAGTTCGAGCTTTCGAGGCTCGAGGGCTCTGCTCATCAAAAGCTCGAGGCAGCTGACGATCTCAACGGGGGCATGGCGGCTGAAGAATACAGGTGAAAAGAATGCAAGCAGAATGTGGCGACTGCGACGAGCTCGATTCGATTTCATGTTCTCGCGAACTCAAAGGCAACACAGCTTCTAATTTTCGCAAACGAGGCAGGCATGAATCGAGCTCAGTAACAGTGATGTTAATAACAGAGAAAGACAAACGAAAACTCGAGAAAGAACTGAAAACCTGAACAAAGTCTCCATCGACAATTCCTCTCGAACCCTGCGCCAACTCTTTCCTCCTACCGATCACTTCGTCCTCCTCCAGTATGTTCCACAAGCTTGATCACTCCTTCTCTCTTCTCTTTTGTTGCCTCGACCAGAATTCTCATGACATAAAGGCGTCCTCAGCGTTTTTGGGTTGCTGCTCAAAGATTACTTCGATTCCACATTTCTGACACTCCTCCATGACTCGATTCATTTCGACGGCCAAACCTCCAGGTTGGCTTGGGACTTCCGAGGGGTGAAGCCAGGGGTCGAGGTAAAGGGACTTGATGGGAAAGATTTCCGAATTTTGAGCGGTGGAGAGGAGCTTGGAAATACGGCTGATCGTTAGGCGTGGCCAGTCCTTACTGTAGATTTTGATACGAATGTGCTAAGCGGATGCGAGAGCCCGTATCCTGTCGGGTAGCTCGAGCGAGAAATCGTAAAGGTCGACCAAGATTCGAGAAGAGTGCTCGGACAAGTGTCGGTTTATCGCGAGTCTGTAGACCCTTTCGTCGACACAGATAGCGTCGACTTGTCGAAGTAGTCGAGAAAGTTTAATTCCGATTGGCTGTGACGGCCCGTCGAGCAGAACGAGACCGAGAGCTCGAAGTGCGGGGAGGAATGCTGGATCTGACAGGCGCTTTGCGGCAGATCTTAGCGCTCGAATATCGAGAGTCAGAGAGTGAAGGGAGGTGAAAGGGCTGAGAGCTAAGCAATTGAAAGTAGGCGCCATGATCTGAAAGTCGATGAGCTCTAACGACGAAAGCTTCAGCAGAGCTTCTATCGGTCAAGAATGTAGTCTAGGTGCAGACTTACTCGGACGCACGACTGGGATGGGGTCTTTGCCCGACATTCTTTCCCGCGCGAATGGATGAAGGAAAAGACTTCGGAGGCCTTTCCATCTCTCCCAGAGATCTTTAAGTACACCTGGAGGCAAAGCGTACCCTACATGAGCTTCTTTGATGCTCGAAGTCTTGTTTTCTATCGCAGCCAGGCGATCGAGTTGATCATTTGATTGGATGTAGATGATTTCGAAGAGAAGAGGTTGCGCGATAGCTCGGAATCTTCGTGATACTCGGCACAGGGACCAGAGGGTACATTGTCGTTCAGCGTAAGTAGTCGAATGGAAGGTGCGAGGAATAGCAGATTCGATGATGTCGCGGAGAAGTTCGGGAGGAAGGCAAGAGAGAAAGTCGGTCATCGAGGAAGAAGAAAGCGGTGTGAATGAGTTATGCGGATGATGATTCAGGATCGATTCTGTTCAGTCCAAAGCGAGGAATGTCAGCTATCGAGGAGGGACACGCTAAAAGAGGATTTAGGGAAGATCCGACTGAAGCTCGCTCAGACTCACTCGGTACAGCCCAGTCTACTCAGTGTAGTTCTTGATCACCTTCTAGCGAAGTACTGCCTGTTCCGTCGCCGATCGAGGGGAGTTAACCGCTCGAAAGAGAAGTTATTGATGAGAATGAATGCGCGACGCTAGAGACCGTGTAGGACGATGAGAGCTGGCAGAGTAGATGTAGACGAGTTGACTGAACGGTTCGAGAGCGAGTTGCGTGCTGTATGAGGCGTGAGAACGAGAGGAAGGAGAGAAAGAGAGGAAGTAGTACATTCCTCCCCTCTTAAGTCGTCACTCGGCTCGATGTCTGGCTGCTAGAGTATCGCTTTGTGGACCTAGCACGCTGCTGATCAAGAGGCTAGCGATTCAGCGCAAGGATTGATACGGAATTGGGAGAGACTTTCCCGCGGGAAAAACTTCGTGTGCTGTTTGTAAGGTTGAGCTGGCGGCGCACGTGTATCAGCCCCTATGGCTCAGTGGCAGAGCGTTCGCCTAGTAAGCGAAAGGTCCATAGTTCGATCCTGTGTGGGGGCAAAGCAGCGAACGAGTTGTTTCTTTTGCTCCCGATTCCTTCGTAAGCTTTTGCGTCGAGCTCTCTACCGACTTGGAACAGCACGAGTGAGCGAAGGAGGGCGACGTTGTCGCGACCTGCACATGTGTTGAGGAGGGGTGAAAGACAGTTGGCTGTCTGTGCTTTTCTCAAAACGAGGCGCTCTCCTTTCCTGGCGACAGTCTCTTTTCCACATCCCTCATTCACTACATCTTTTTTGTAAAGACACTCCTCAATCTTGAAGTCTCGAGCTCAACGGAATGCCGCTAATAGAGAAGAAAGAGTGCAGAACGGGGGATGAGGAAGCGAATCATTGCTCCAAGTTCTTTCAGGTCTCTTCTAATCGTCATCGCGAGTGTGAGGGGTATATGACTCTCATAATCACTAGCTCATAGCATGTGACGCTGTTGTGACACGACAAGAGTGGGGGACAGCATATGAGAGAGACACGGACGCATGCAGCAAGATTGTCCAAGGAGAAGTTTCACAATGACCTGGCTCTTTGCGCTTCTCGGTGGGTCTCTGGTCGAAGACAGCTACCTTTGACTCCGAGAAGAGCTCAAGACACGAGTACAAAGGACACCAGCGGTGTCCTAAAACTGGTTGTAACCTTGGTTGGCCTTGGTTTCATATCAAGCTTATTAGGTACTCTATCAAGGTTCGAAGCTTACCTTTCAATCCTTGTTTGACCTTGTTTGGTGAGCTCGAAGCTTATAAGGTTCGGGTCAAAGCTTATAAGGTAAGGGCCGGAGCTTACAAGGACTTACAAGGTTTTACAATGATTGAATCACCTTATCAGATTAGCTCAACCTTGTATGGTCAAATTCAGACTTGGATTACCTTTTTTGGTCAAAGGAGCCTCGAAAGGGCTTGGAAGACCTTGATTGCCCTTTTTTTCATCTCTCGCTTCGAACACCGGCTCTACGACATCAGAAACCCCGTCAAACAGCTCAGAGACTTCGTAGCTACATCATGCAGCATTCCAAGACACTCCGGCGTGAGGTCGGCGCTCCGAGGCGTCCGCTTGAATCTAGATCAACTTTGCCCTCTTGACTGTCTCTCACCACTCTACTCCGCTCGACTTACGGTCAGAATTGAAACAGAACCCTCAAGAGTACTCTCGGAGCGCGCTCGTAGCTAAGGTGAGGATTGACTGCTGCCTCGGTTAACTCGAAAACAATGCGCTAACTTGTACTCGTCCATATAGATCCGCGCGGAATCCTTCTCGGCAAGATGAAAGTCATAGAAAGGAGTATCGTGGTGACTGAAAGCGAGCGAAGGAATTGCAGGAAATTCTCGAAATTGTTCGCTTCACTTTCGTGAGATTCTGCTTCTCGCCTCATTTTTGTGCAATGACTGAAGCTGATTGTATATGCATGAGATTGTAGTATGTTCATTGTGTGGATGCTCCGGATGCTGCGCTACAGCTTCGAATGTGGAGGAACTTAGTCTCGAAAGATTCGCCCGCGAAAAATCACAAGTCGCTTTCTCCCTCACATTTCCCCTTTCTCTCTTCACCGCTCAGCACGCCCGGAGGGAGCAGCTATAGTCTGTATCAGGCTCGAGGATGCTACAGCGTGACTTGCTTGGCTCTCTCCCTTCGCTTTTCATCAATTTTCGACCTCCCACCCTTCTTTTTCTCCAGCCTCTCTCACTTCCTCTAGACTGAGTACTTCGCCTCTGATAGCTTACTTCTAAACCTCTCTCACTATCCCGACTAATTCTACCCTCTTTGGGGAGGATGCGAGGGAGATGGATGGACGCTGACGACTTCATCTCATCTCTTGATTGACTCTCCCCCTTCTGTCTACACCAGGTCAGTTGGATGATACGAATAACGTAACTACAAGGTATGTCATCGTTATCTCAAGCTGATTGAAGCTGTTTTGTCGAGGTTTACAAACATCGACTGACTTGACAATGTTCGATCTTTAGTGTTATGAAACGATTGCAGACTCGATCAGGCTGAATAGGTGAGTGAAGAGTCTCCGTTTTGTCTCTCTACGCTACTCGAGCTGACTCATCGATTTGAGAATTTTGGATTTCGACAAGTCGGATCTCGTTTCAACCACTGTGATTCGGCTTGTGTGGCTTCTAAGGCTCGATGAGGTACGTAAATAATGCACAGCTATTCGTATGGTCTGTTCTGCTCGTGTTTCGAACATTTCCCTGACAACCTTTCTCGATTCGAACAATTCTAGGTTTTCCACTTTGACTCTTTTCTTTTCTCGAACACAGCCAGGTATCTTCTCTCCGCTGCTTACTCATTCTACGTTGCTGGAATTGTAAGTTTCATTCCCTCTCTTCCTTCCTGGCGAGAAAGTTTTGTTCAGAGAGAAACTGAAGACTCCGTGAGATAGATTGTTCGCCTTTTTGAGCGCTTTGTGAGTTTCCCATTCTCTCCTCCTCGCCTGAGTTGAGCCTACGATCGAATACTGACACTCTATTCTCTCCAGTTATCGCTGCTGAATCGTGTCAGCTACTTCTGCGAGTGAGTCAACTTTCTCGTAATTTCTACTCAAGTTTGACTCAAGCAGAATCGCTGATACTTCGCTCTCTTGTATCTATAGGTCACACAACGATGATCAAGCAATTCAGCTGGTTCGCTTCGTTTCCAGCGAAGAACGAGGAGATTCGGGAGGAAGAGGGTAATTCTGAGACTTGTGTAGATCGAGTGTAATCGATCTCACGCCTTTCTTCTCAGCTTGCTTGACTACTATGAGATTCTGACGAGAGTGGGAGAGCTACTGGAGCCCGCTGCGAGCGATATTGAATCGACCGCATTTGCGCTTGTTTGCGAAACCAATGCTCGAGAGCACCTTTCGAGCTTGAGATACCCCGTCTCAAGCTTGGAAGGCCCTTTTACGCCCAACCAAAGCTAGGAAGACCATACAATCCCTCTCAAGGCGTCGGAAGGGCAAACAAGGGCAAAAAAGGTCAACCAAGGCTCGGTTGACCTTCCAAGGCTGGGAAGACAAAACAAGGCCTAATAAGGTCAACCTAGCCTTGAGATCCCAACCTAGCCTTGGTTGACCTTAATATTGACTAATCTACCTTGCAAGGTGTACGAAGCTTGGGAGGGTCTACCAAGGATTGGAAGGGGTTACAAGGCCTTATTTGCTTCGACGCGGTTTTGGGACAGGAAGGTTGACAATTGGTTCTGGTTCGCTCGGGGCGTTAGTCTGATCTATTGTACTAACTTGAATAGACCAACAACCAACGTTGGTCGCATGGTGTAGTTCGTCATCACGTGTCCTTAACACTCTTCGAGTTCGGACAAGGTCTCCAGTTCAAACCTGGATGTGATCATTCTCTTTTTGCATTTTGGATCTTTCGCTCACTACGATGCAACCAGTTCCGAGCCCTATCTCTTGCCCGTTCCCACCCCGTCGATTGACCTTTGACCACCTGCCTGTCGCCTAGGGTTCATCAATTGAGCAAGCTGGGCCAAGAAACAAAAGAAAGAAGGAGCGCTCGTTTCCTCCCGCTCACAACTGCTACCGAGGGGGAACAAAAAGGTAAAATGCTCAGTGGCGGGATCGAACCGCCGACATCGGACTAAACTCAAGCGAGTATTAGGTCCGCATCATAACCAACTAGATCAACCGAGCTGGTAAAGGCACGTCAAATTTTGCGCCAAGATCAAACAGCTGCAGGAGTTGATAAAAGGTTCATCTCGACTCTCTCCGTAGCGTGACGTCGAGGGTGCCTTCACAGGGATGCGAAGAGACAAGCGAGCAATACTCTAGTCTTGTGATCAGTCGATATCCTTTCCTTCTTCCTCCTACTATCCCTTCCGCCAATGTCGAACTTCGCGTCCACGTCATTTCCAAACTTCAGCCAGATTCCATGGTTCTCCTCGCCTGAACGCCCCTGACCAATTCACCTCGAAACGAGCCGGAACCTCCATCTTATTGAAGGTGCACGGCTCGAGGCACGCAAACGCCAAGGTCAAGGCGTCCGCGTGGTCCAGAGAGTCCGTGCATATGGAGCAGCACGTCTTGCGCGTTCGTCCGCCTCATTCCTCTTCTCTCTCTTCCTCTCCGTCCCTTCTCCGTCAAACTGGTTTTGCCGTAGAGTACCCTACGACTGGTTCTTACCTCTCACCTGAACATTCGGCATCGCCCTGCTCCCGTCCCCTTCCTGGCGAAAACGCTCGTTCCCCCTCTTCCCGCCCTCGAACGACGCTCATCATGAGATTCATTGCCTGCGTCTTGCCTCTCTTCTTTCTCTCCATCAGCTCGACTTTGGCAACTTCGACGCCGCAGACCGAATTGTCGCACACCGAGTGGCTCGCCTCGAAAACTCACCGAATGCTCGCTCGAGCCCGGAAGAACCATTGGAAACACAAGGAAATTGTGTTCGATAAGAGGGAGAAGAAGCTACGCAGGGAGATCCGAGCTTTGAAGAAAGAGGTCGAAAACTCGGCGGCAACGTCTACGAAGCCCCAGCTCACTGCAACGGTCGAGCCAGCTCCCGTCCTGGCCGTCACAAGCTCGCATCGTCCCCTTCCCTCTTCCTCTTCGTCAACTCGTCCTGCCTCCGACAAATCCCTCTCGAGCAAGAAGGGATTGGGCTTTGAACGCCTCGTTGACCTCAATCCTCTCGAATCGTCCATCTCGTGGTGTTACAACTGGGGCTCCAAGCTGTTCGAACCGACTGGGTCCCTCCAGGGTAAGACTCAGTTCGTTCCGATGCTTTGGAAGCCGGACTCGAACCATCTCGCAACTTGGGAGAAGGATGTCGAGTACTCGAGGAGTCAGGGTGGCACTCACTTGCTCGGGTACGTTGCAGGCTTCTATCTCTCTCTTCTTCGCTCCTCCGCTTGCTGACAAAGGTCTACTCGTCGGCTTCATCGACATCCTTTTTCAGCTTCAACGAACCCGACTTAGGCGAGCAAGCGAACATGACTATTCAAGCGACTCTCGATGGTTGGCGGGACCATATGGAACCCTTTGCGAAAGGCTCTAGTCCTCTGAAGCTTGTCTCTCCTGCGATCACTAATGGAGGTGAGTCACTTCTCTTTTCCCGGCTGCTCATTGCATAAAACAGCTCATCGCTCTACCTCTTGACGTTCTAGCCGCTCCGATGGGCTTGACGTTCTTAGAAGGGTTCATGAACGGAGCGGAACAGGCGGGATACACTGTTGATGCGATCGCTCTTCACTGGTGCGTTCATTCTCCTCTCCTCTTGCGCGGACCTGCTGACTCACGCTCTTCAACATCATCTTGCGACATAAAGGTACGACTCGCCGACCAACTTTGAATACTTCAAGAATCACTTGACCGAGGCGCACGAGAAGTTCAACAAACCGATTTGGCTCACCGAGTACGGGTTTACTTCCGGTTCTGAACAGGAGAAGATGGACTTCCACAAGAGGATGGTTCCCTGGATGGATTCTCAAGACTGGATCGAGAGATATGCCGCATTCGGTGAGCTCGTCGTCCTCCTAACTCCGTATCGATCCAGGTAGAAGTTCTCCTGACCTCGCTCCGCGATCTTTACCTACAGGTGACTTTGTGGGCACGTTTGTCGACGGGAACGGCGGAGTGCTCCCCCTCGGAAACGCTTATGGATCTAGCTGAGCTGTTGACCGTTCTCTCCAATCTGAAATCTCTTTTCCCTCCCCTTTATTACCTTTCAACCTTCCACAACTGCACCGTAGATGTCTGGAACACGCTACGTGTACGCTACCCTTGCTCGGCGATAGCTCGCAGGAGAGAGGAAGAGAGAGAGATCCATTCGTCTGTGCATGTGCAAGCGAGGCTAATTTCAACACTGAAGATGGTCTTAAAGCGCACCGAGACTCAACATGGCTCCGAGACTTTGGAGAATACTATCTCCCATCGCTTTCTCCACCTGCTCTTCTAGATGTCGCTTCGGGTCTTGCTTTCCAACGTGTCGTGTCTTGAGTTCTTGTTTCGTCAAAGTAGACTCTTCCTTTACCGACTCAGTGTACGTTTGTGCCAGAGACAACATTTTCTGAAAGTAGGAGGAGATCGTCTTGAGTCAGCCTCTCTCTTTCTCTGGACAGAGGAACACAGCAAGAAACAAAAAAAACACGACTCACCTTGATCGACTCTTCGTTAGAGCGCTTCGTCAATTCCCAATCGTTCAACCTGAGTCCTTCAGTCCAGTTCTTCTTGTGCAAATTCAACAGCATTGATTGTTCCAAATCGGTCTTGCGGTAAGCGATCGCAATCGAGTAATAGTGTCGATTCAACCCATGAATCAAAGCCTGGAGAAAGGGGACCGAACGAATCAATGGAACAGGTCGTGAATTAGGTTGAGAACTTCGAGAAAGCTTACTTGAATCGAGGGTTGTTGAAGATGACCGACGTTCGAAGTCGATTGCCGAGGTTCGAGTCCCATCATGATTTGCTGAGGGTTGATAGATCTGAAAGCGTCGATCACGACTTTACCTTTGACGGACTGAATCGGATCGACCACGACTGCGACTGCCCTCGGGTTCAATTGCTCGAAAGACTACATCGCCAAGAATGAAGATTGAGGTCAGTAAGTAGACTCCAGGTGGTAACACGGTTTCGAAACGGGACGTACTTGTTGAGTATTGACATCGACTGAAGACAACCAGCAACCGAATCCTGGGTGAGAGTGATACCAACCAACTACCATTTCCGGTCTGTTCTCACGCACATACGATGTCAGTCTTTCTGTGGGGAATCGTAGAGAGAGCGAGAGCGAGCATACCTTCCAGTTTGTTTCAACATGTCCAACATTTTCGTTTGGAAAACTGGATCGACCGCTTCTACTGAAACTCCCGTACCGCTTTGAGGCATCGCAAACACATCTGCCAACGTTTCCTCGAGGTGTGATCAGGGACCGCCGCGTACACGAAAGAAGGCGAGAAGAGCTCACCGATTACTCGAATGGTGAATTCATCGACGAAATCTCCCAACATCAAACCCATCACCTCGAGAGGTACTCCAGCTCTGCCGTGCTTCAACATCTACGTGCACCAAGGGGTCGATCGAGTGAGAGCGAGAGAGAAGGAGAGATGGTGTCGTCAGCGATGTTCTTCTCTTCTTGGGGGGGGGGGGGGGGGGGGGGGGGGGGGGGGGGGGGGGGGGGGGGGGGGGGGGGGGGGGGGGGGGGGGGGGGGGGGGGGGGGGGGGGGGGGGGGG